>NC_091126.1:11335000-11635000 GCF_040183065.1 Periplaneta americana | reverse complement strand
ACTAGACCTAAGAAGTCAATGAAGTAAAAAAAAATATAGAGTTTTAGAAATTTTTAGAGACTAAAAAAATTAAAAATTAAAGACGAAGATTTATACCATTCCAGCAAAAATCCGAGTGAAGCAAGCAATAGCGTATCAACAAAGTATAGTAAATAAACTTTGTACAGAATTTAAACTGCAGTTAGGCAAGTCTTTTTCCACTATAAATACCACATTTTTTTATTTTCTTAAAATTACAATTTTCCAGAAGTGGGTCACTTAATTTGAATTTGATTCTATAAGAACAATTTCGCATGACCGAACATCAGCAATATTTTAATGAAAGTAGGCCTACTTTAAATGTTACTATTATAATTTCAACCTGTGAATCGCTATTGTCAACCTAGTTTATAATACGACCTGAAATTCGACAGAAAAATTCTTTTAGAAAATTTAGTCTTTCATTTATCAAACCGCAATTATAAGTTAATATATTTCGCTATTTTTAGTTTGAGTATAATGTCCTAGAAATATTTTTAGTACTTCAAAATAAATTACACCAAGCATAAAATAAAATTAAACCTACCAATAATTCTAAACAATATAGTAGATCATGTAAAAATTGGAATTATCTTAAAACGCTTACCAACAAACTGTCCACTTGATGTTTAAACTATTTAGTGGTTATGATGCATCTGTACACTTCATGATCATCCCTCAGCACAACTTATCTCCAGTCTCCACAAAGCACCTGAAAGAATATCGAAATATAGCATTAATTTTCAACAGAAGTTCGCTATGGATAGATCGATCCTGTTTCGCCAAGAAAATGTGCCTCAGAACACGAATGTAGAGAATTCTTTTTTTGGTTTATACGTGTATTAAAAACCACAAAATATCTTACAAAAATAGCATTTAACGATATTTGTGCAAAATTACTTACGAGTTGCGATATAAATTATTCTTAGGCAATTTATAGACTCATTCGCATATATGTCTGGAGTGAAACTTCAACTCCAAATTTTATATCATTTACAGTCTTAGAATAGATAAATTATATTCAGTTACATCCTGAGTAATACCTATCAGGTCAGCATTACCAAACCTTGCCAATTTGGAAGACTTCAGTTATATCAAATCCTTTCACAAAAAAATTACATCATTACGTACTATACATCGAACTTCTTAATTTCGGCACATTTCCTTGTTGCCACCCCTTCGACACGTTGAGTCACAGGATCATGAAGGGGGAAGTTAATAATGGTCCGCCACTACTGTTCAATAAATGGGTTCTATAAATTTGGAAGAAATTAGCTTTGGTGGCTCGCGTACCATCTCCTCACACCTGGACATGTATCTGTGCGCGCCTTTCTGACTACCTAAGGGGAATTCTAACTAAGACGTAAAAAAAGAGAAAAAAAAAAGACGCGTAACAAGGCGCGCACACACGCATCCCTAGATCGGAAGATAACTCCGCTCACCTTTCCGGCAGCCAATCAAGCCGTCGAGATCCACAGCCATCAACAAAATAATCTACAAAGTCGTAAACATAATATGCACCTCCATCAAAACAATTATATATTTATTAAACATCACAAAGTGCACTTTTTTATCAATTCACAATTACTTCATTAACTTGCATTATAAAAAATTATATTAGTTAATTCTCATATGCATTATGTATTATAATTGAATTGCATTTTATTATATTTATGTATCAATTCTCTATTACTTCATTACTTCAACTGAAATGAATTTATTAATTAAATATCTCCACATTAGCGTTATTATATTTACTCATATTTAACATTTAATAAAATTGTGCTCCATTATGTTTACGATAACTGGCTGTTTCTCTCTAGAATGTAAGGGGACGAATCCATTGCATGCGTCAATTCTGCTGTATGGATACCTTCCGTGACTTCATGAAATTCATATTCAAATCTTAGTATTCTGGACATCCTGATTAATCCATGTGAATATTATCCAGTCTATTTGAAAAGAAGAGAATTTTGTGTTCAGAAGGTACCAAGCTACTCTAAGAGAACTAGTTAGGTCAGAGTTATATGCCACACCCATCACTCGAAATCGAATGAAGAGCTTCAGCACTTAACTCTACCCTGACGCATGCCGATAGATTCAGTGAAGAGGTCGTATTCATAGTTTAACAATGATTCAATTATTAATCGTGATTAAGTGACATTTCATTCAAGAGTTATTTGAGAGTTTTATCATGTTCCTTGTTTTACAATGTTCTACATAATTACACTTCCCGGCATACCAGTAATATTAGGCGTTTGATTTTAAAAGAGATTAAGTTGATAATTAAAAAAATTTGGAAGAATTATTACAGACCTCTTCACTATACCGCTTTATGTCCGCCTCTGGCTGAACCACATGGTTGCCAAGTCTCATACAGCCTGTCGATGCACTGCGCTACCAATGCGACCCCGCACATTGGCACGACTTACAATTAACATCCTGACAAATAGAGGGTGCCTAACAACCTGACCAATGACGACGCGCGGAAAAGAAAAACCACAACACAAAACAATGCAATAAAATACAATACTACATCCTTAATTATGCAGTGACATCTCTAATCAGGCCAGCCAACTTGACGCTTAAGAACTAAAATGCCTACAGCGGAACTACAACCACCTTGCAGAGATGGTTCGCGAATTTTTCTGAATGGTTCAGCCAGTGACCCTTACTGATCATAAAGCAGCAGAAAGTGACAAAATGTGCAATCCTACTATTCGTGGAGATCTCTCAGGGGACCCTTTCAATTGGGCTGCAGTTGAAACTGGTGGTCAGAAGTCCACTTGAGGTCTGTGTTGGAACCTGAAAATAAAACCATAGACATTTACCTATATGATTATCAATGTCGTAAACTGCTTCCTAATGGGAGAGATTAATTTCATACTTCATATTACCGGGCTTTTAAACATACAGCTATAATCAGCTATCGCATCATTATTGAATATTTTTTTGAAGTTATTTGCGATTTATCCATGTAATTTTGTACTGTATTAAATCCTAGACCCAGAATCTTAGAGTTTATAAAAACTAGTAAAGAAATGCCCTCATCCAATTAATCAAAACTGTTGAAAATTAAAAAATTCATATTAAGCACTTCTTTATTAGTGAACATTTTAAGATATTTAACTGTAATTAATAATTTTAATTTGATTGTGTTTAATCCACCCCCCTCGGCAAGAAAATCACTTTCAGGGAATGATAGAATTTTTGCATATTAATAAAATTGTTTAAAATTAAAAACTAAAAAATGAATTAATGGTACATTAACTCAAAATTTTAAGCAAAATTAATACCTGAATACACAACGCTAGTTAAGTGAACTATTATGTGCTAAGTGCAAGAATCTTCAGAACTACAAAACTTGTCAAGTTGTCTCTACATCTGAACTTACGAATTATGTTTCAGTATGGCTCAAAACTATATCAGACAGAAATTTGATGCTTTCTTTTGTTCACATATAAAGCAAATTGAATATACAACAACCTTACTGCATTCTTGAAATGCAGTGTTTTAAGGACTTTAAATGTTTTGCATTTCCACCAACTAATTTACGTATTTTAAGAGTTTTAAAAAATCAGTGTTCGAAAATATGAAACAACTTACTTCGCGAATCCTTCGTTTTGCTTTTCAGAGTTGAGGATCTGTAGTAGGCCTCTTGAAGTTCTCAGAGCGTCAGTTTCAGGGTCTGTGATGCATATTCTGGAAGAGAGGTCAAAGAACGGTTAATGAGAAACTGGTAAAACTGTACCAAACGTTGGTCAATATGACAGACATCGAGGATCAGCAAGAGATTAGGTTTCGTTTTCGGAAATTTTTGGTTTGACCTACGTTATGCGTTCTTTGGTAGGCATACTAAAAACTTTTGCAATCCAAACCTAACCCGTCACTCACCCTCTACAATTTCCGCCATATTGACAAAAGTTTTCTACCAATATGTTGGTAATTTTGTATCATGAATCCATGAGTGTGTAGCGATATCTTACCTCAATCATCCTATCTGTTCTTCAATCAGCAGGTCCGATATTGTTAACCTCATGAGCATGCTGGATATATTTGCAGTCAGGGTTGCTAATATAAATTTCGAATAACATTCGAGACCGCGTTTATCGTGATAACATATCAATCTACAGTAAATATTATTCCAAACAAGAATTAGAGTTAATTCGGCGAAATATAGGTAATTTATCAACTTCACCTTTTTCTACCCGATTTTACATAAAAATCAAGTTGGCAATAAGGTTCCGGTTTTCTGTCTAGGTTTCCAAACTTCAGGAAGATTTCAGTAACGGAAATTCTAACAAACTGCTTCTCCTGTTACGAGTAATTGAACACTTCAAGTGAACAGATATTTTATTCGCAATTATTGTTTGCCCTATTAAGTAGGCCTAAATTTTGTGTACGCACTTGGTTCAAGTCAATTATATCAAAATTTAAAGGTTTCTTGAAACCTGATCCTATGAATTAATATTGAAATTAGTAATAAGCTTATCAAGTGCCAAACTATGATTTATACATTATACTAATAACTTAGGAAGTTTGAGAATTCAACAAATCTGTAACGAGTGGAAGGTTCCCGTATAAACCAACCCATGATTTCATAATTTAGAGACCGCCATTACTACAGCAAAATTTTGAATTTCTTTTACTACAGAGTTCCACATATGCCTGTATTCTTTAGGCTTCTCAAAGTCAAAATCCAAGAAATTAACATTGAATAGAACAATTTTAAGTGAATCACATTCAATGCCTGATACTTCATCTGTTCGAAATGTGCGCCAGCGATTGTTAAATGGGTTAATTGCATAGTATAACTTGAGACCAGATCAACCATCCACCTTAGACCACAGAACTACAGAGTAGGAGACAAAGCAATACAACTACATTAATGTTACAACCAAAGCTACAACAAACAAAACACCAAAGACAATAAGAAATCATTAGTCCCTCTAGCAATGTGTACTTTGATGAAGTATGAACATCGAATGCGATTCAGTTCTTAGCCACAGAGTAAAATGTATGGAACATTCACAGAGCCAACGACATTTTATTGGCAGTCAAATGCAGTCTGTAGAAAATTTTGAAATTAAACTCTAGCAATCTAAAGAATATAAAATTCTTACTACGCAAGTTTCATTGCTACGTAGAACAGAAGTTCCAGTCGCAGCTCTGATTGCATATTCATCGAATCAGAACTTAGTAACACACATGGAATAAAACTTTTGCAATTTCGTAATAAACGAGTTTTATGAAGTTAAAATTTAGTGAAAATTTATTTCAAGAAACGAAGATATTTGAGACTAATTTTTAAATTCACAGCGGTTCTGGAAAGTTCGTGTATATACATTTCCCCTTGTCAAGTTTATATACATTCCTGTTGATTGAGAATTTACTTTAAACTTCACTTATCAAGATGAATTCCAGACAACCATTTTTAAAAGCATATCTACGAGTACATTCTAGTGCAATTTATTGTCAAACTTTAAGTACTCAAAATCTAAACGACTAGAAATACTAACATTCTTAATTATTAAACCGTATGAATATCAATATATCCAAAATGGAAAATAAAACCAAATATGTGCTAATACCACGCTAAAATTTTGCATCTTGTGTAACTACCACAGAAATTAATATTTTACTTTAAAAAAATCAGACTCAATTTATGAAGTTTTAAAAAGTCACAAATATCCGAACAGCAAATATATCTCGCTCCGATGTCTCTAGATCACAGACTAGTTGGTTCTTCGTGTCTGACGAACTGAACGCCACGAGCTCAAAACCTGCAGTGAACGACCAGTGCTGACGGCAGTGTCCTCCTAGATATCATTCCGATTCCGATCTTCAAGTTGTAATTGTCACGTGATATTCTACCAATCCTGTCGCTCGATGTATTCATATAAAATATGTTACTTGTCTTTAGTTAATGTTTAATCGTATATTAAACTTATTAATTATTTCAAATTACAAATAATAAATATTTGATATATAGATTGATGTTAATATTCATAAATTAACCAAATATTGGAACCAACTTTCTCGACAGTAACGCCCTCTGAAATTACTGTGTGTTAATTGTGTACTACACATTTTTCTAAATACGAATTCTTGACGTTTTAGCCGCTATTTATGAATTTTTAAACGTTTGCAGTTTTCAGTTATTGTATTTAATAATTTTGTAGAAACATTTCACTAGTTGTTAATTTCTTGTACCATTCTTTATTAAACCCACATGAAAGAAATATAATACTGCCTCTAATTATGTCACAGACAAAAAATATCAACAACATAATATCTACAGTCTTCATAATCTATTTTTAAACACAATAACATTTAATTTATTATTATTATTATTACTATTATTATTATTATTATAATTATTATTATTATTATTATTATTATTATTATTATTATTATTATTATTATTATTATTATTATTATTTGGTTTAAAAATGTCCTAGACCATTTTCCTACGCCGATTTTCAGGATTCTATAGGCTTTCTCTATTCTCATTTTTTTCTCTCATATGCCATCTTCCAATCTCCTTTATCTCATGATTCTAATTATTCCTTCTGTCCATGTCAATTTTGGTCTTCCTCTCTTCCTTTTTCCCATTGGAATTAATTCATACATTTTCTTCGGCAATCTATTTTCTGTCATCCTCTTCATATGACCAAATCACCGTAATTGTTTTGTTTCAATAATTATAGTTTACTGTACAGTACAAGCGATTGTTGCACTTCCATTTTTTCTCTTATATTACAGTATTCCTAATTTTGTCCTTCCTTGATACTCTTGCAGATCTCCGCCAGAAATCCAACTCTGTAAAATGTAGTGTTTAGACTGTCCTTGAGTATAAAATAATGTAGGCCTATTTACTTTATATAGCCTATGTAAAGGCACGCGGAGAAAATTATTCATGTTTGGGAACCATGTTTTAAGATTTTCCGTCTCCCAATAATCCAACAGCATTTTCATAATCTAATCGTGGTTGAAGCCTTACATAATTATGAAACATATAAATATCCTAAATGATTGTCATGCGACGATTAATAATAATAATAATAATAATAATAATAATGGTTTATAAATTTTAGTAATCACATTTTTTATGGAATAAAAAGATATTAGTCGCGCTACCTTTTTGCGTGGTTTAACTCAACATGCCTTGGACTAAAGTTCCGGAATGAACGATGGTTCGAGTCCTCATGTGGAAAGAAATTTTCTCATACCAGTGTATGAGACCGGTGCCCACCCAGCACCATGGTGAATTTGACTAGCTACGATAGGTTGTGGGGTCCGGTTACGAAACCAGTTGTAACGGCTGGAAGATCATAGTGTTGTCAACACATTATCGCGTACTCGATCGATATTCATTTATATCTACTGAGGCATGTGAACGTGAGACCAATGAGTTTGGACCCCCTGTGGGGTTTGGTGCCTCGTATTATTACATTATTTAATACCCTCGCAGTGCTATTAAGGTAGGATGTGTTTATATTTTGTACTGAATGACAGATGCAGAATCTGAGTTCTGTATCGTCTCCAACACAAGTGAAAGCAAACAACGGGGAAT
The DNA here is from genome assembly GCF_040183065.1 of Periplaneta americana. Taxonomy (NCBI): domain Eukaryota; kingdom Metazoa; phylum Arthropoda; class Insecta; order Blattodea; family Blattidae; genus Periplaneta; species Periplaneta americana. The sequence continues at coordinate 11,627,406 of NC_091126.1, read as the reverse complement.
CTCGTAACCAGTGTTATTCTCACTGCACTTTGTGATTATGGATTCGTTGCGTAGTTCAGAAACTTTGACACGGTGTGAGAAAACAAATGTCTCAAATAGTAATAAAATAGTTCTGTAAATTCGTGGAGATACCATGATTGTTGTTTTTGTTGTTTAGTCAACTGTCCGAAGACAGGTCCGAACCTCACAAGTGGTACCAACATGGGACCACTTATGAGGAAACTAGGCGAGGAGATAATGGGGTAGGGTGGCCAGATCCTTTCTCTCTCCATTGCATACATCGCCGGCTAACTACATATTACACTGGTCAGACTTCAGATGCATATGAATGTTTTTCCTCTGACATATATCGTCAAGTGAGATGTACATACTACCCGTTAATAGATGTATGTACGTATCAGCCAGAACCTCAATCAGAGGTATATTATTATTATTATTATTATTATTATTATTATTATTATTATTATTATTATTATTATTGTCATTCGTTCAGAGGATTGCTGAATATGCCTTTTTTGTATTACAAAAGAAAATATACATCAGAATATGTTCACAAAATGCAATTTTTATACTGAAATGGGAAAACATGTATGCAATGTAAATAAATTTTAAAATATGCAATCATATGCGCTAACAAATGTGTACTGAATGATTACTATTTTCATGATAATCGAAGAATTACATTACACCCATAATTACATTAGTTTGCATGGAATATGCATTTTGAATATTATATAAATTAATAAATAATTAAGCCATAAAGATTAGTGAACCAAATATCACTATGCTTAATTTAGGTAAAAATGTCGTGTAAGTCGTTTGACAGTCGGAATACAAAAATTCAGATTTCTGATATTGATTCATTATTAGTGAAAAGATGTATCGCTCACCAATGCCAACTTGGAAAAACTTGCTGAGTTATAGCTAATCAACCATCGGTATTGGGAAGATTGTGCAGAAGAGGAGCAGAGTACGGCCTTCAACTTCAAAAAATATTAGTCTACAAAACTGTAAATTATTTTAAAATTTCAATAATAATAATAATAATAATAATAATAATAATAAATTATTTAGCAACATAATTATTAATCATGATTAATGAATGGGTGGATGGATGGATGAATGAATGCATAAATCTGCATGTTAATATAGCATATACAGGGACATCATTTTATTTTTACTAACATGTGTAATGTTAACCTGGCTATACCTTTGGATTAACGGTTGAGAGCCGGAAACACCGTTTGCTACCCCTTTCCACGACTGGAGTTCGATGATACTGGCGTAAAATACAAACAGATCACTTTACTAGGTACAGGAGGGAAGAAAAGTAGTTCATTCATTTGCGTAAACTAGGAAATATCACGATTTTGAGTTTGATAATTTTTATTAGGTTTTTCTTTGATCAAAATACAGTACTGTATTAACAATAAGTGATTTTGCTCACGAACTGAGCTATCCATTCTGACGTATTCATTATGCAGTGTACATTATACAGCACATTAGCGTACAATATAGAGAATGAAGTTAAATTGAAAAATAATCATAATATGGATATTTAAACACATTCTTGAAAATGGTGGCCGTTTATTTCGATACAGGCTTCAGTTAGTTTGTGCATATTATCGCTAATTCCAATTACCAGTTTCGTCCTTCATACTAGTAACTCATGTTGATATACTCTATAATAGAGTACCTTACGTACTATAAATTCAATATTCACTTCTGCCCGATCCGAAAACAAAATTACTCAGATATGCTATCTACTGTCCGTCCAAGTGGTTTTGTAGCAGAGTCGTAGAAAGGGGGAAATCACGTGACATTTAATTACTTAACGAGGCCCTTTCATTCAAGTTATTTTAAATAGTAGACGTTCAATTCCTAACAGAAATTAATGTTTTCAGAAAAGAGCTAAGACATCCCAGCCACTAGCCTTTACAGAAGGGCGAGCAGAAGCGGGTGGGGGAGACCGGGATGCGATGTAGGCAAACAGACGACAGTACCTATGCGAATATATGATTCAATATTGAAAGCTCTTGCGTCACTGGAAAATGCGAATATATTTCTGGAACGTATTATACTCACTAACTCAGTAGTGTTCAGGCGTCTTTCACTGCACACACGGCCTTGGTTCTGTGTGGTGGACGGTTGTAAGTTTACTAGTAGAGGGGGATGGGTGTGAAGCAGTGGCGGCTGGTGGTTTGAAAATATGTTGGTGCACAATGAATATCGGAGTGGAGTTAAACATACTTTACTTTAAAGTTTAAAACCGTGTACACCTGAGGGCGTATACATATAAAGCTTATTTATATGCAATTAATAAGTAAAATGACTAAATACAAGCATACCTATTTATACAGAAAGTACAAAAGTGGACGGGGTCGTGGATGGAGCTCTTTATATTGCGATTTAACCTCATGAAAAACATTTGAGCACAGAATCGTCATCAGAATGCTACCAAGTACCAAGTGCAACGTTTTCGTTCATAAAATTCAAATGCAGCTTTCGTAGGCTGTCGGGAGATAGCAGCACTTATTGTCAGAACGACAACTCTTACAACTTTAAAGCAAAATACAAGCTCCTTTATGTATTGTGCCGTTTGGTTGGATGCAGATTGAGAAAGTAAGTCGACCTGGTTGGCGAGTTGGTATAGCGCTGGCCTTCTATGCCCAAGGTTGCGGGTTCGATCCCGGGCCAGGTCGATGGCATTTAAGTGTGCTTAAATGCGACAGGCTCATGTCAGTAGATTTACTGGTATGTAAAAGAACTCCTGTGGGACAAAATTCCGGCACATCCGGCGACGCTGATATAACTTCTGCAGTTGCGAGCGTCGTTAAATAAAACAACATTTTGAGAAAGTAACGTGCGAAATATGCGACTGTTCGTTGCACAAGCCGAATGAATACATTTTTCATGCTTATTATTTCGGACAAGACTAGTTGAAACAGATACTTTCCCAGTGAATTTAGTTTCTTCTGCACTGACGTTGGTGTCCATGCCAGGGAGTGCGACAAACCGTTCTCAATGAGGAAAGCAGTAGACCACGCCTCTAACCCCCTGTCCCCGCATTAGCCGAACATCCCTATAAACTACCTTTTATAGGTTTTCAACATCTTTGCAAACCAAGAGGCTCGAAGGCTCCTGCAGACGTACAAAACAAGACGCCAGCTGCAGATAGTCATGAATGAAAATTGTAAAAAAATATATATATATTTTTAATAGTAACAAAGCCGGGAGATTAGGAACATTACTGGGGAGTGTACATACCTGCAACCCACTTGAGAAGCCGCCACTGGAGTGAAGTACATTAAAAAACTCAGGTACAATAAAAATTGAAGTAACATAAAATGATGTCCCTGTACTACGAAACTTGTTAAGAACATCCGAGAAATTATTGTTACTTTTATTTTGCTCTTTTTTAATTTCTAGTGTGTACCACTGTGACCTAAACGAATGACTGCGGATAGTTGCTTTGAGAAATATCTTCTTAACAGAGAAAATTGTGTCTTTTTTTACTTGGTTTGGTTATGGTAGCAAATAAAAAGGAAAGATTAAATTCAGTAGACACGCACAATTTCTGTTCAGTTTAATTAATTAGACTCTTAATGCAGTCATGGAGGGACAGACGGTTGTGATGTGTGGATGCTAACATTCACTCACCCCACAACGCTGGGCTCTGAACTTCTCAATGTTTTTACTCTGTGTTCCGTAGTAGTAGGAGTTTATAAGGGACATCAGTGGCGTGCTGGCTATTGCAGTTTACATGTCATAAGTTTTATAATAAAAAATATCACATGTCAATTACTTATCAGCTTTCTAGAAGAAGGTTTCTTATAGTTCATGATTGTACCAGTCCTGATAATTAATACATCATAGTACCGTATTAAATTAAACAGAGTTCAATACTGAATTATGAGGACAGTCACTTCCGTGATGGAGATCGCCTACATCTATGATTATTTATAACAAGTTTTTCTAAAATAAATTACAATTTAAGTATCATTCACAACAGAAGTTAAGACAAAGTTAGGAAGTTAAACTAAACGAAAGATATAATTAAGGAATATTGTCATTCACAATAAAATCTTAACGTAGAAAATAAACAATGAACAAGTATAACAGAAGACTAGCGGAATGGGTATGAGCGGGACCAATTCTATTAAATTTGACATATACGATATAGGCCTAATCTTTTAAATAAATGCATATCATAGTGTTACGTTCATTCAGTTTACAATGCTATTTTAATTGTTTTCAAGATATTTTCCTTCAGTTGTACTTCTTTATATGAATTGTGCTCTTTTTTGTCGTAGGACATCTATGCTTTTCGTCAAATGACATCATTTTCTCAAACGCAGATTCTTCATCCATGATTGGCTGTAGGCGTCTCTCTTGATTAATTACACTAAAAATTATACGTAGAAGCCTGGCGTTTACACGATCATAAAATGTCTATTTTTTTTCCTGTCATTTTACGAGTAATTTATTTATTGTGAATGTCTTCATTAATAACATTTTCTGTGTAAGGTTTGAAGCTAACATTTCCATATTGAATGACCTTGAACACTTGAAATTGACAGAAAATTGTTTGTTAGACGAGGACGTATAATAAAGTGTTCATCTTTCAAAACAATTGTTCACATCCAAAAAAATTTCACTGGGTACAATTCCTTGCCTTATTATGTAACGGAATTCAACTTAGCAGAACACACATTCTGTTCTAACTTTATTTAGATCAAGAAAGGACACGTTTTCCAAGCCGTACAGTACTACATACAACATACTGTTGTGTGTCTCAGGTTCGAATGTTATACACACAATACGGCTAAAAAAACTTGTGCATAGTGGAGAGGTGTGGTGGTGTTCAGTACATCTACCCGCCTGTCCGAGGCACACCGTCGATGTATAATCGAGCAGTAATTGATATAGCGTTCTTAGGAAAGCGATTTAAAACTTACACTCGAGTTCTGTACACAATTTTGGTTATTATTAACAGCAGCCTACCTTAGAGCCCTGAGTTTCCGTTGCAACGCTCTTTCATGGTACAGATGTATACTCGTCACAGTATGACAATTATTTTGTATCATCTTGTATAAAAGTAAAGAAAATAAAATGCAATGTAATGTAAATTGTGAAAGTAGCAATAAAGTTCAATAATTTTTTTTTCATCAAATTTCCCTTCGCTTCTTTCTTTCTTACTTCGATTTATCTCATACTAACACAGACATATTGTCATGCGGTGAATGGGATATAATTGAAGGGTTAAGAATGATACAGTAGTCCTAAACAACACAGACAGGATTTTACAGTAGAGCGTGTTGAAGCTTATTAGGGAGTCCATTGCTATTAGATGCGGTATCATAACTTCTTCGGCGTATACTTACGTCATTTGTAGAGTAATTTTAATATTTTACTAGTAGCTTCCTCATATACTGTACGTATGTAAGAAGTGAACTCGCTCATATACCAATTTTTTAGAAAAAGATTTTGATTTAGTCAATAGGGAAAAATTATGGTTTAAAATGGAAAATATGGGAGTCTGTTCTAAATTCATATAAATATGAAAATGTTATACGAAGAGGTAGGGTTCAAGATCAATCTCGCTGATGGAAAATTATCCAGATACATTAGACAAATAAAAGGGTAAGGCAAGGATGTAATATGAGTCTATATAAATGATATTTTAGACAATATTTACAATGCTAACACTCATTGCCCAGTCATTTTCAACAAAACGGTGCCGGGTCTACTTTTCGCTGACGATTGTGCAACTGGTTCTTTCTCGATTATTGGTCTACAAAATGCTATTCACGAAATGTCAAATTATTGCATGAAATGGGACCTGAAAATAAACGGGAAAAAACAAAAATCCTAATTTAAAAAAACGGGAGAAAGTGAATAAGAGAGAGAAATGGTTTCTGAACAATGACCCAATTCATTGCGTTTCTAGATTATCATATTTAGGTGTAATATTAGATGGGAAGGGTAAATGCACGACTCAAAATGAAGTCGCATTTAATAAAGATAATGGTGCACTCACAGAGATAGGTTAGTGCTTGAACAAATGGCAGAATATAGAGATAAAAAACCTGTTTAATATTTATAGAGCTATGGTAGAATCGAAAATATTGTATAATATAGAAGTTTGAGATAATGATTTATGTAGCCAACTTACTGATATATTTAGATCTAAATTTTGTAAGAAATTTCTAGGAATTCCGTGGAACGCATCTAACCTAGCTGCTAGATTCGAAATGGGGGTATTTAGTGTTATGGGAACGATACTAGCAAGGAAAATAAAATTCTTAGGTCATATTTTGGAGGAGGATGATGGTGGTGGTGCCATTGAAAAGAAGTGTTTGCAGTTTCTTCGGGACGCGAATTTGAAATCCAATTGGCTAGAAGATTTAAAGAACAAGGTGGGTAGATTAGGTATAAGATGGTTATGGGAGGAAATTGGAGTAGGCCTAATGAATTTAAATGTAATTTGTAAAATCGTAAAGGAGAGGTGTATTGAAACTACGGGACAGGAATTATATCAACATCTCTACGAATTAAGAACATTAACTATAAGGACATGCAAACGCCATGGGAACATGAATGTCAGAATAAGTCATCACAGCCTTCGGAATAATACAGCAGTAAATTCGGAGGCATGTGCCTTGGTAATGCAAGTAGTGACCTGTATCGCGAGTTCATTTAAGAAAACAAGGTCATAAACAGAGGTAACCTCAAACCTATCAAAATCGAAAACAAAAGGAGCGGAGCTTAGAAGAAAAAGGATTGGAAATAAGTAGAAATGTCAATGCAAAAATCCGCATGGCAATACAGAATAATATGAAAGTGGATACAAGAAAATATGCAAACAAAATTGAGACTTCGTGGATTTGCCCTATTCCAGTGCTTTCATATGTAATATTAGGCTTACATGGTAAATTTGTTACTAATTTTACTTTAGGCAACAGAAGATTAAACTTTTTTTTATAAATTTATCATTTAAATAATGTCACTGTACTTATCAGTTGGAAATGATAAATCACTATTATTCAAAATATACGCTTGTATTTAGCTTAGCCTAATCTGAATTCGCTAATCTTTCTCGTCCTTTGAATTAAAATAATCTTTGCTTTCGGAAATTATCCTTGCACGCCTTGGTAAGAAATCACGTTCAATTAAGTCCACTCTCGTGATAGAAAATTTTCAATGCAGGATAAATTATTTAAATTACTAAATATTAACAAATTAACTTTAATGTATTTAAATGAGAGCTTAAAACCAATTTGTAATGAACTGCATTGTCCCTTTAATTGTAAAAAAGGGTTTTCAATTGCAATAAAGTAAGCTTGGTGAAATCTACCCTTACTGTTTAAAATTGACGGATTCTGGGAAATTAAAAAGCTTATCTCAATATAAAAAATTCAAATCAGATTAACAAAGCATGAACAGATTTATTTTCTTAAAATTACAATGTTTACATGTCACAGGAAAACAGAAGAGTTTTTCGGCAATTAACACTGCATTGTCACACTGAAGAAAACCTCATTTCCTCTTGTTCCCATCTTGGTTCCACACAACGAGTTGTCCCACATTCCTGTGTTAACGCACATGGCGATACGAGTTGCCAACTTGCTGATATGCCATCACCTGGGTGTCGAGGAACCAGGAACTTCGTACCTTTCCTGAAATATTACCAACAGATTAGTGATGTTGCATTCCTTGAATGTTGCAACAGTTTTTAACCATAAAGAAAGTCTAATGTAGAAAAAAAAATTCCCGTTTTTTCCTCTAAGTTTCAAGGCTATATATCAGAACTTTCAGTATATAATTCAGAGAGCAGAAAGAGGATATAATGGACAAAGAAATTTGTGTAGTTGCATTAGCTACTATGAATGCATTTTCACAACTTTCGCCTGGATTAACAGACCTAATCTGAAGAGCACTTGTCAATCTTTTTAAATAGAGCGATCGCCGAAGGAGTTTTACGAAATCAATTTAACTGATACAATAAACAAGGCGGCGGTTTCAGTATCCCGTTTCTCAAATTGCAGTATTTCGACTCTTGCATTAAATGCTTTACATAATAGTTCAATAATAGTGTGTGCGTAAACGGAACCTACGAGCAACACGTCCGAGGGTGTAGTTTGCAGCGTTGCGGTTTCTATCTTATATTTACATTAAAGACTGAGTAAACATTTGAACAGGACAGTATTAAAAGTTGAGAACTGAAGTATATGAAAAAATGATACAGTTTCCTGTAAAACAGAAGTAAAGGAATTGTTCAGTTAACACTAGTGAGTGCAACTAGCGATGTAAGAAACCTCGCTTGAAACTGCTCGAATTATAACAAGGCTATTGAATGTATTTAAACCCACAAACTCCTGTTCACTTCATCAAATAGTTCTCTCAAAAATCTCTTAAACTGAAGGAAAGAACATGAGAACTAACCAAGTCTCATACCAGAAAAAAATTTGCGGATGAAGTACCTATTAAAGTTCCTATCTTGGTTTAGACAATAGCTTTCATAGGAAATCAATATCTTTGGATTTAGCTGGTACGTTGAATAAAAGGTTCGTATCGGACAGGAGCTCCTAATAACATTTGAAACCAAATGTCTGTATACTGCACACAAAGTGAATAACACTGCAACTTTTAAAAAAGAATAAAATACAATTCTTCTGAACATTCTCCAAGCCATAAACATCCAGAAGTAATAGCATCATTAGAAATGTGACTGAGATGTAGTCAAAATTAACACTTAAGACAGGAAAAAACCTCAACAGATGATTCAAAAATTAGTTCGAGCAATGTTAATATTCACTTTCGTGCACTAGAACTAAGTAAATTATGCAAAATGAAGTTAAAAAAATAGAGTTTCAGAAATTTTTAGAGACAGTAAAAAAAAAATTAAAGACTAGAAGATTTATACCATTCCATAAAAAATCCGAGTGAAGCAAGCAATAGCGTATCAACAGTGTATGGTAAATAAACTTTGTCCAAAGTGTCAACTGCAGTTCGAAAAGTTTTTTCCTCTATAAAAACCACATTTTCTTAAAGAAAAATTACAATTTCCCAGAAGTAGGTCACTTAATCTGAATTTGATTCAATGAAAATTTCGCATGACCGAACATCAGCAATATATAATTTTAATGAAAGTAATTTAAATGTTACTCTTACAGTTTCAAACTGAATCGCTATTGTCAATCTAGTCTACAATAAGACTAGACATTCGACCGAACAAATATTCATTTAGAAAATTTAGTCTTCTAATTTATCAAACCGCAACTATAATTTAATATATTTCTGTATTTTTAGTTTGAGTATAATGTCCTAGAAATATTTTTTTTTACTTCAAAATAAATTACACCAAGCATAAAATAAAGTTAGGCCTACAAATAATGCTAAACAATACAGTAGATCGTGCAAAAATTGGAATTATCTTACACGCTTACCAACAAACTGTCCACTTGATGTTTAAACTATTTAGTGGTTATGATGCATCATCCCTCAGCACAACTTCTCTTCAGTCTCCACAAAGCACCTGAAACAATATCGAAATAAACCATTAATTTTCAACAGAAGTTCGCTATGTATAGATCGATCCTGTTTCGCCAAGAAAATGTGCCTCAGAACACGAATGTAGAGAGAATTCTTTTTTGGTTTATACGTGTATTAAAACCACAAAATATCTTACAAAAATAGCATTTAACGAAATTTGCGCAAAATTACTTACAATGAGATGCGATAGAAATTATTCCTAGGAAATTTATAGACTCATTCGCATATGTCTGAAGTGAAACTTCAACTCCAAATTTTATATAATTTACAGTCTTAATATATCAATTATTTTCAGTTGCATCGTGATCAGCATTATCAAACCTTGCGAATTTGGCAGATTTCAGTTATATAAAATCCTTTCACAAAAAATTACACACATCACGTACTATACACCAAACTTCGTAATTCCAGCACATTTCCTTGTTGCCACCCCTTCGACACGTTGAGTCACAGGATCATGAAGGGGAAGTTAATAATGGTCCGCCACTACTGTTCAATAATTGTGTTCTATAAATTTGGAAGAAATTGGCTTTGGTGGCTCGCGTAGCATCTCCTCACACCTGGACATGTATCTGTGCACGCCTTTCTGACTACCTAAGGGGAATTCTAACTAAGACGGTTAAAAAAAAAAAAAAAGACGCGTAACAAGGCGCGCACACACGCATCTCTAGATCGGAAGATAACTCCGCTCACCTTTCCGGCAGCCAATCAAGCCGTCGAGATCCACAGCCATCAACAAAATAATCTACAAAGTCGTAAACATAATATGCACCTCCATCAAAACATTTATATATTTATTAAACATCACAAAGTGCACTTTTTTATCAATTCGCAATTACTTCATTAACTTGCATTATAAAAATTTATATTTATTAGTTAATTCTCATATGCATTATATATTATAATTTAATTGCATTTTATTATATTTATGTATCAATTCTCTATTACTTCATTACTTGAACTGAAATGAATTTATTAAATATCTCCACATTAGCGTTATTATATTTACTCATATTTAACATTTAATAAAATTGTGCTCCATTATGTTTACGATAACTGGCTGTTTCTCTCTAGAATGTAAGGGGACGAATCCATTGCATGCGTCAATTCTGCTGTATGGATACCTTCTGTGACTTCATTAAATTCATATTCAAATCGCAGTATTCTGGACATCCTGATTAATTCATGTGAATATTATCCAGGCTATCTGAAAAGAGAATTTTGTGTGCAGAAGGTACCCAGCTACTCTAAGAGAACTAGTTAGGTCAGAGTTATATGCCACACCCAGCACTCGAAAACGAATGAAGAGTTTCAGCACTTAACTCTACCCTGACGCATGCCGATAGATTCAGTGAAGAGGTCGTATTCATAGCTTAACAATGATTCAATTATTAATCGTGATTGACATTTCATTCAAGAGTTATTTCTGTGAGTTTTATGATGTTCCTTGTTTTACAATGTTCTACATAATTACACTTCCCGGCATACCAGTAATATTAGGCGTTTGATTTTAAAAGAGATTAAGTTGATAATTAAAAAAATTTGGAAGAATTATTACAGACCTCTTCACTATACCGCTTTATGTCCGCCTCTGGCTGAACCACATGGTTGCCAAGTCTCATACAGCCTGTCGATGCACTGCGCTACCAATGCGACCCCGCACATTGGCACGACTTACAATTATCCTGACAAATAGAGGGTGCCTAACAACCTGACCAATGACGACGCGCGGAAAAGAAAAACCACAACACAAAACAATGCAATAAAATACAATACTACATCCTTAATTATGCAGTGACATCTCTAATCAGGCCAGCCAACTTGACGCTTAAGAACTAAAATGCCTACAGCGGAACTACAACCACCTTGCAGAGATGGTTCGCGAATTTTTCTGAATGGTTCAGCCAGTGACCCTTACTGATCATAAAGCAGCAGAAAGTGACAAAATGTGCAATCCTACTATTCGTGGAGATCTCTCAGGGGACCCTTTCAATTGGGCTGCAGTTGAAACTGGTGGTCAGAAGTCCACTTGAGGTCTTTGTGGTGGAACCTGAAAACAAATCCATACACATTTACCTATACGATTATCAACGTCTCACACTGCTTCCTAATGGGGGAGATAAACTAATTTCATTCTTCATATTACCAGACTTTTAAACATACAGCTATAATCAGCTATCGTATCATTAACTTTTTTTTAAAGATATTTGCGATTTATCCATGTAATTTTGTACTGTATTGAATCCTAGACCTAGAATCTTAGAGCTTATAAAAAAAAAATAGTAAAGAAATGTCCTTATCCAATTCATCAAAACTGTTGAACATTTAAAAATTCGTATTAAGCACTTCTTTACTGGTGAACATTTTAAGATATTTAATTGTATCCAATTTTAATTTGATTGTGTTTAATCCACCCCTCAGCTCGAAAATCACTTTCAGGGAATGATGGAATTTTTGCATATTAATAAATTTGTTTAAAATTAAAAACTAAAAAATGAATTAATAGTACATTAAGTAACTGAAAATTTTAAGCAAAATACCAGAATAAACAACTCTAGTTAAGTGAACTATTATGTGCCAAGTGCAAGAATCTTCAGAACTACAACAAAACTTATCAAGTTTTCTCTACATCTGAACTTAAGAATTATGTTTCAGTATGGCTTAAAATTATATCAGACTGAAATTTGATGCTTACTTTTGTTCAATATAAAGCAAATTGAATATACAAAAGCCTTACTGCATTCTTGAAATGCATGTTTTAAGGACTTTGAATGCTTTGCATTTCCACCAATTATGTATTTTAAGAGTTTTAAAAGAGCAGTGTTCGAAAATATGAAACAACTTACTTCGCGAATCCTCCGTTTTGCTGTTCAGAGTTCAGGATCCGTAGTAGGCCTACACGTCGCTTGAAGTTGTCAGACCGTCAGTTTCTGTATCTGTGATGCACATTCTGGAAGAGAGGTCAAAGAACGGTTAATGAGAAACTGGTAAAACTGTACCAAACGTTGGTCAATATGACAGACATTGAGGATCAGCAAGAGATTAGGTTTCGTTTTCGGAAATTTTTGGTTTGACCTTCGTTATGCGTTCTTTGGTAGGCATACTAAAAACTTTTGCAACCCAATCCTAACCCGTCACTCACCCTCTACAATGTCCGCCATATTGACAAACGTTTTCTACCAATATGTTGGTAATTTTGTATCATGAATCCATGAGTGTGTAGCGATATCTTACCTCAATCATCCTATCTGTTCTTCAATCAGCAGGTCCGATATTGTTAACCTCAGGAGCATGCTGGATATATTTGCCATCAGGGTTGCTAATATAAATTTCGAATAACATTCGAGACCGCGTATATCGTGATAACGTATCAATCTACAGTAAATATTATTCCAAACAAGAATTAGAGTTAATTCGGCGAAATATAGGTAATTTATCAACTTCACCTTTTTCTACCTGATTTTACATAAAAATCAAGTTGGCAATAAGGTTCCTGTTTTCTGTCTAGGTTTCCAAACTTCAGGAAGATTTCAGTAACGGAAATTCTAACAAACTGCTTCTCCTGTTACGAGTAATTGAACACTTCAAGTGAACAGCTTATATTTTTTTCGCAATTATCGTTTGCCCTATTAAGTAGGCCTAAATTTTGTGTACGCACTAGGTTCAAGTCAATTAGATCAAAATTTAAACGTTTCTTGAAACCTGATCCTATGAATTAATATTGAAATTAGTAATAAGCTTATCAAGTGCCAAACTATGATTTATACATTATACTACTAACTTAGGAAGTTTCAGAATTCAACAAATCTGTAACGAGTGGAAGGTTCCCGTATAAACCAACCCACGATTTCATAATTCAGAGACCGCCATTACTACAGCAAAATTTTGAATTTCTTTTACTACATGGTTCCACATATGCCTATTCTTTAGGCATCTGAAAGTCAAAATCCAAGAAATTAACAATGAATAGAACAATTTTAAGTGAATCACATTCAAAGCCTGATACTTCATCTGTTCGAAATGTGCGCCAGCGATTGTTAAATGGGTTAATTGCATAGTTTAACTTGAGACCAGATCAACCATCCACCTTAGACCACAGAACTACAGAGTAGGAGACAAAGCAATACAACTACATTAATGTTACAACCAAAGCTACAACAAACAAAACACCAAAGACAATAAGAAATCATTAGTCCTTCTAGCAATGTGTACTTTGATGAAGTATGAACATCGAATGCGATTCAGTTCTTAGTATGGAAAATTCACAGAGCCAATGACATTTTATTGGCAGTCAAATGTCGTCTGTAGAAAATTTTGAAATTAAACTCTAGCAATATAAAGAATATAAAATTCTTACTACGCAAGTTTCATTGCTACGTAGGAGAACAGAAGTTCCAGTCGCAGCTCTGATTGCATATTCATCGAATCAAAACTTAGTAACACATATGGAATAAAACTTTTGCAATTTCGTAACAAATGAGTTTTATAAAGTTAAAATTTAGTGAAAATTTATTTCAAGAAACGAAGATATTTGAGACCAATTTTTAAATTCACAGCGGTTCTGGAAAGTTCGTGTATATATATTTCCCCTTGCCAATTTTATATACATTCCTGTTGAATGAGAATTTACTTTAAACTTCACTTATCAAGAAGAATTCCAGACAACCATTTTTAAAAGCATATCTACGAGTACATTCTAGTGCAATTTATTGTCAAACTTTAAGTACTCAAAATCTAAACGACTAGAAATACTAACATTCTTAATTATTAAACCGTATGAATATCAATATATCCAAAATAGAAAATAAAACCAAATATGTGCTAATACCACGCTAAAATTTTGCAGCTTGTGTAACTACCACAGAAATTAATATTTTACTTTTAAAAATTAGACTCAATTTATGAAGTTCTAAAAAGCCACAAATATCCAAACAGCAAATATATCTCGCTCCGAAGTCTCTAGATCACAGACTAGCTGGTTCTTCGTATCTGACGAACTGAACGCCACGAGCTCAAAACCTGCAGTGAACGACCAGTGCTGACGGCAGTGTCCTCCTAGATATCATTCCGATTCCGATCTTCAAGTTGTAATTGTCACGTGATATTCTACCAATCCTGTCGCTCGATGTATTCATTTAAAATATGTTACTTGTCTTTAGTTAATGTTTAATCGTAAATTAAACTTATTAATTATTTCAAATTACAAATAATAAATATTTGATATACAGATTGATGTTAATATTCATAAATTAACCAAATATTTGAACCAACTTTCTCGACAGTAACGCCCTCTGAAATTACTGCGTGTTAATTGTGTACTACACATTTTTCTAAATACGAATTCTTGACGTTTTAGCCGCTATTTATGAATTTTTAAACGTTTGCAGTTTTCCGTTATTGTATTTAATAATTTTGTAGAAACATTTCACTAGTTGTTAATTTCTTGTACCATTCTTTATTAAACCCACATGAAAGAAATATAATACTGCCTCTAATTATGTCACAAACAAAAAATATCAACAACATAATATCTACAGTCTTCATAATCTATTTTTAAACACAATAACATTTAATTTATTATTATTATTACTATTACTATTATTATTATTATTATTAATATTATTATTATTATTATTATTATTATTATTATTAGGTTTAAAAATGTCCTAGACCATTTTCCTACGCCGATTTTCAGGATTCTATAGCCTTTCTCTATTATCATTTTTTTCTCTCATATGCCATCTTCCAATCTCCTTTATCTCATTATTCTAATTATTCCTTGTGTCCATGTCAATTTTGGTCTTCCTCTCTTCCTTTTGCCATTGGAATTAATTCATACATTTTCTTCGGCGATCTATTTTCTGTCATCCTCTTCATATGACCAAATCACCGTAATTGTTTTGTTTCAATAATTATAGTTTACTGTACAGTACAAGCGATTCTTGCACTTCCATTTTTTCTCTTATATTACAGTATTCCTAATTTTGTCCTTCCTTGATACTCTTGCAGATCTCCGCCAGAAATCCAACTCTGTAAAATGTAGTGTTTAGACTGTCCTTGAGTATAAAATAGTGTAGGCCTATTTACTTTATATAGCCTATGTAAAGGCACGCGGAGAAAATTATTCATGTTTGGGAACCATGTTTAAAGATTTTCCGTCTCCCAATAATCCAACAGCATTTTTCATAATCTAATCGTGGTTGAAGCCTTACATAATTATGAAACATATAAATATCCTAAATGATTGTCATGAGACGATTAATAATAATAATAATAATAATAATAATAATAATAATAATAATAATAATGGTTTATAAATTTTAGTAATCACATTTCATATGGAATAAAAAGATATTAGTCGCGCAACCTTTTTGCGTGGTTTAACTCGACATGCCTCGGACTAAAGTTCCGGAATGAAATATGGTTCGAGTCCTCATGTGGAAAGAAATTTTCTCATACCAGTGTGTGAGACCGGTGCCCACCCAGCACCATGGAGAATTTGAGGAGCTACGATAGGTATTAGGGTCCGGTTACGAAACCAGCTGTAACGTCTGGAAAGACCATAGTGTTGTCAACACATTATCGCGTACTCGATCGATATTTATTTATGTCTATTGAGGCATGTGAACGTGAGACCAATGACTTTGGACCCCCTGTGGGCTTTGGTGCCTCGTATTATTACATTATTTAATATCCTCGCAGTGTCCATTAAGGTAGGATGTGTTTATATTTTGTACTGAATGACAGATGCAGAATCCGAGTTCTGTATCGTCCCCAACACAAGTGAAAGCAAACAACGGGGAATCTCGTAACCAGTGTTATTCTCACTGCACTTTGTGATTATGGATTCGTTGCGTATTTGAGAAACTTTGACACGGTGTGAGAAAACAAATGTCTCAAACAGTAATAAAATAGTTCTGTAACTTCGTGGAGATACCATGATTATTGTTTTTGTTGTTTAGTCAACTGTCCGAAGACAGGTCTGAACCTCACAAGTGGTACAAACATGGGATCACTTATGAGGCAACTAGGCGAGGAGATAATGGGGTAGGGTGGCCAGATCCTTTCTCTCTCCATTGCATACATCGCCGACTAACTACATATTACACTAGTCAGACTTCAGATGCATATAAATGTTTTTCCTCTGACACATATCGTCAAGTGAGATGTACATACTACCTGTTAATAGATGTATGTACGTATCAGCCAGAACCTCAATCAGAGGTATATTATTATTATTATTATTATTATTATTATTATTATTATCATCATCATCATCATTCGTTCAGAGGATTGCTGAATATGCCTTTTTTGTATTACAAAAGAAAATATACATCAGAATATGTTCACAAAATGCAATTTTTATACTGAAATAGGAAAACATGTATGCAATGTAAATAAATTTTAAAATATGCAATCATATGCGCTAATAAATGTGTACTGAATGATTACTATTATCATGATAGTCGAAGAATTACATTACACCCACAATTACATTAGTTTGCATGGAATATGCATTTTGAATATTATATAAATTAATAAATAATTAAACCATAAAGATTAGTGAACCAAATAATAGAAGTTATCTAGTTTGGCCCCAAATATCACTTTGCTTAATTTAGGTAAAAATATCCTGTAAGTCGTTTGACAGTCGGGATACAAAGATTCAGATTTCTGATATTGATTCATTATTAGTGAAAAGATGTATCCTTCACCAATGCCAACTTGGGAAAACTTGCTGAGTTATAGCTAATCAACCATCCGTATTGGTAAGATTGTGCAGAAGAGGATCAGAGTACAGCTTTCAACTTCAAATTATATTAGTCTACAAAACTGTATATTATTTTAAAATTTCAATAATAATAATAATAATAATAATAATAATAATAATAATAATAATAATAAACTATTTAGCAATATAATTATTAATCATGATTAATGATTGGGTGGATGGATGAATGAATGCATAAATTTGCACGTTAATATAGCATATACAGGGACATCATTATATTTTTACTAACATTTGTAATGTTAACCTGGCTATACCTTTGGAATAACGGCTGAGAACAGGAAACACCGTTTGCTACCCTTTTCCACGACTGGAGTTCGATGATACTGACGTAAAATACAAACAAATCACTTTACTAAGTACAGGAGGGAAGAAAAGTAGTTCATCCATTTACGTAAACTAGATAATATCGCGATTTTGAGTTTGATAATTTTTATTAGGTTTTTCTTTAATCAAAATACAGTACTATATTAACAATAAGTGGTTTTACTCACGAACTGAGCTATCCATTCGGACGTATTCATTATGCAGTGTATATTACACTGTCTACAGCACATTAGCGTACAATATAGAGAATGAAGTCAAATTGAAAAATAATCATAATATGGTTATTTAAACACATTTTTTTAAAATGGTGGCCGTTTATTTCGATACAGGCATATTACCGCACTATAGAATATTGTACCTAATTCCAATTACCAGTTTCGTCCTTCGTACTAGTAACTCATGTTGATATAATTCTGTACATACTCTATAATAGAGTACCTTACGTAGACTATTGTAAATTCAATATTCACTTCTGCCCAATCCGAAAACATAAAATTACTCAGATATGCTATCTACTGTCCGTCCAAGTGGTTTTGTAGCAGAGTCGTAGAAAGGGGGAAATCACGTGAAAATTAATTACTTAACGAGGCCCTTTCATTTAAGTTATTTTAAACAGTTGTATAATATTACGTAGACGTCCAATTACTAACAGAAATTAATGTTTTCAGAAAAGAGCTAAGACATCCCAACCACTAGCCTTTACAAAGGGGCGAACAGAAGCGGATGGGGGAAACCGGGATGCGATGTAGGCAAACGGACGACAGTACCTGTGCGAAAATATGATTCAATATTGAAAGCTCTTTCGTCACTGGAAAACGCGAACATATTTCTGGAACGTACTATACTCACTAACTTAGTACTGTTCAGGCGTCTTTCACTGCATACACGGCCTTGGTTCTGTGTGGTGGACGGTTGTAAGTTTACTAGTAGAGGGGTGTGGGAGTGAAGTACATTAAAAAACTCAGGTACAATAAAAATTGAAGTAAAATAAAATGATGTCCCTGTACTATGAAACTTGTTAAGGACCTCCGAGAAATATTGTTTCTTTTATTTGGCTCTTTAATTTCTATTGTGTACCACTGTGACCTAAACGAATGAATGCGGATAGCTGCTTTGAGAAATGTCTTCTTAACAGAGAAAATTGTGTATTTTTTTTTACTTGGAGTGGTTATGGTAGCAAATAAAAAGGAAACATTAAATTCAGTAGACACGCACAATTTCTGTTCAGTCTAACTACGTAGACTCTTAATGCAGGCATGGAGGGACGGACGGTTGTGATGTGTGGATGCTAACATTCACTCACCCCACAACGCTGGCTCTGAACTGCTCGTTGTTTTTATACTGTGTTCCGTAGTAGCAGGAGTTTGTAAGGGACATCAGTGGCGTGCTGGCTATTGCAGTTTACATGTCATAAGTTTTATAATACAAAATATCACATGTCAATTGCTTATCAGCTTTCTAAAAGAAGGTTTTTTTTATAGTTCATGAATGTACCAGTCCTGATAATTAATACATCATAGTACCATGTTAAATTAAATACTGAATTAAGACGACAGTCACTTCCGTGATGGAGATCGCCTACATCTATGATTATTTATAACAAGTTTTTTAAAATAAATTACAATTAGGTATCATTCACAACAGAAGTTAAGACAAAGTTAGGAAGTTAAACTAAACGAAAGAAATAATTAAGGAATATTGTTGTCATTCACAATAAAATCTTAACGTAGATAATAAACTATGAAAAAGTATAACATAATACTAGTGGAATGGGTATGTGCGAGAACAGTTCGATTAAATTTGAGATATACGATATAGGCCTAATCTTTTAAATAAATGCATATCATAGTTACGTTCATTCAGTTTATAATGCTATTTTAATTGTTTTCCAGATATTTTTCTTCAGTTGTACTTCTTTATATGAATTGTGCTCTTTTTTGTCGTAGGACATGTATGCTGTTGAAGTAAAATTATCTGCTTTTCATCAAATGACGTCATTTTCTCAGACGCAGATTCTTCATCAATGATTGGCGGTCTCTCTTGCTTAATTACACTAAAAATCATACGTAGAAGCCTGGAGTTTACACGATCGTAAAATGTCTATTTTTTCCTGTCATTTTACGAGTAATTTATTTATTGTGGATATCTTCAGTAGTAACATTTTCTGTATAAGGTTTGAAGCAAACATTTCCATTTTCAATCACCTTGAACACTTCTCCATCATAGAAATTACGAAGCATTATTTTTATAGCTGTGCATGCAATTACCCAAATCATAGAAATACTAGTATAGAGCAGTATAGAGCTCCGCTGTAAGCATGATCATTTTATATTACTTTTCCTTATATGATTCGTACTTATAGTCGCGACGCTGTTATTCCCGGCGTGACTCCTCCTCTTTGCTTACGTCTTAGGAAGTCAAGGCTCTATAAAGTCTAGGTAGGTAGTATCGTTCGCCATTTTTGTTCTTTCGTTGCCGAGCTACCAGACGAGGGATCTATTTGCCACACCGTTAAATATTATCATGTCGTACCTCCTATGATAATAAATCAAACGCACTGTAATCTAGCAAATACTTGAGAGGCAAATAACGTCCTCGTGTCCTTTCTGCGAACGCAAACGAAAGAGCCAAAATGGCGGGCGGTTATGTTAAGTATTTATCGAGCCTATAACGTCTTCATCAGCGAATCACAAGACGCACACGTTTAAATGTAGCCGACCTGCAACGTGATTGGCTGCCGGAAATTAGAGCCACTGGACTATAGCACAGTCTACTGTATACAGTCACGAAGCTTGAGTTTTGAGGGTGCTAGAAACAATAGACTGTGCCGGTACTATTTTGCATTGCCTGTACTGAGGCGATATTAGCGATCCTAGTGGTGAGCAACTATCTAATGTTTGCATATTTACTACGTATTGAGCTTCGCGACTGTATATACTAGACTGTGACTATAGTATGGTAATTTACTTTATAATTTGAGCGTCAAATCACAGGAATCAATATTACAGTGTAAGGTGTTAGACCAGAAGTGAAGCTCTACTGTTTTCATGAACTATTAATTACCGTGACAATGCATGGTAATTAATGTGTTGTCGATATTGAATAAGGATATTCAGTTGATATGAACCTTTCAAGATTATGGAAAATACCTAGAAGCTCATGGGTAGGCAACTCGTGCTCTCAAACTGTGAACAAACTCAGTCGGGTAGAACGAACTCTGTGCTAGCTTTAGTGTACACTTAGCGGCAAAAGGAATGGGCCGGCCGACAATTTCTAAGTTCCAGAGACGTAACATGCTCGTCTCGTCAAAATCATACTTCACTAGGTAACACATAATTAAACCATTTAAATTTGCTGTATTTTGTTTAAGAGTCTAAAATATGTAATAAAATCGAATGGCGGGTTGATTCTAGATACATCAGGGCCCTTGAAGAGTGAAATAATAATAAAATTAATAAATACAAAATCAACCGGAGCGAATATGAACAGGAAAACCACGTATTACGCCGAACTGATATTAAGTCACAGAAGCGTAAGTCGTTACGGCGTTAGTCTATTGAACAAGTTGATAGTAGTAGCTCAAGGTTCGAATCTCCCCCAATCTATTTTTCTTAATTACAAATTTGCCATCATATGTGTCTCGCAACGCTATAATTATGTGGCGATATCTCTTAGAATATGCCCAAACTCTAATGAATAATAAACTTCCCTCTCTCTTTCAAGCAATACTGCTATCTGTTAATACAACGTTCTGTCTCGTCATTACCAGAGGCGGCTCCTCAGGGCAGGCAGGGTAGGCTAAGCCTACCTCAACACATTTAGAAAAACCTAAAAGTGGATATTTATTAACTACCCCAACACATTTGGAAAACCTCATATAATTATATACTCTTGTCTAGGTGCTTAGAAATTCTTCAATTAACTATGAATGGGATTTTTTTAGGGTTAGTTGGACGTTGCTTACTACTGGCAGTTCGATTTATGCGACAAGAATACACTGGACAGATCACGATGCGTCAGAACTGTCAGAAGGTAGGCAGAAGCGAAGTTAGCCGACCTTCCACGTAACTTCAAAGCTGGCCCTGGAGTAAGCATTAAAAGAGATCGCTATTCTAAATGCTTTCTTAGCGCATGCGTTCTATGCTGAAGCCAGCGCGCTAGAATTCTGCCTGCCCTAACGAGAACCCACGAGCATTATCGAACACCTACGATTTGTGAAATTTCTGTTTGAAAGTTTCACGAGTTGGAACGTAGATTGTTACGAGTAGTATAACAGTTTTTAAACAGTGTGTTTTAAAAGATGTTTTTTTAACAGTGTATTTTAGAAAATGTGATTTTTGCAAGTATGTACTGTATATTAATGTTACGTATATTTGGTGATTTATAGTTAATGTAAGTGATAACAATAATATTATATTATGACTGATATAATAAGTAAACTGTTACGTTGTCCGTTTTCGCGTCGTAATGACATTGAAAAGAGAAGTATTTTGGACAATGGACGACCCACTCTTGCATTAAGCTCTATTGTTCATAAAGTCAGTGCTAAAGGTGCAAGAAAATTTAATCCTTCATGGTATGAAACACTATGAAATGGAAATATAAAAATTGGAGGTTTATCTTTCGATAAGGTGGAAAAATTCAAATATCTTGGAGCAACAGTAACATATATAAATGATACTCGGGAGGAAATTAAACACAGAATAAATATGGGAAATGCCTGTTATTATTCGATTGAGAAGCTTTTGTCATCCAGTCGGCTGTCAAAAAATCTGAAATTTAGAATTTATAAAACAGTTATATTACCGGTTGTTCTGTATGATAGTGAAACTTGGACTCTCACTTTGAGAGAGGAACATAGGTTAAGGGTGTTTGAGAATAAGGTTCTTAGGAAAATATTTGGGGCTAAGAGGGATGAAGTTACAGGAGAATGGAGAAAGTTACATAACGCAGAACTGCACGCATTGTATTCTTCACCTGACATAATTAGGAACATTAAATCCAGACGTTTGAAATGGGCAGGGCATGTAGCACGTATGGGCGAATCCAGAAATGCATATAGTGTGTTAGTTGGGAGGCCGGAGGAAAAAAGACATTTGGGGAGGTCGAGACGTAGATGGGAGGATATATCAAAATGGATTTTAGGGAGGTGGGATATGATGATAGAGACTGGATTAATCTTGCACAATGTAGGGACCGATGGCGGGCTTACGTGAGGGCGGCAATGAACCTGCGGATTCTTTAAAAGCCATTTGTAAGTAAGTAAGTATGGTATGAAACACATAAATGGCTAACAGGAAGTGAAGTTAAAGCTAAGCTGTAGGTGGTCACGTTTGTTATTGTAATCTAAAGAAGGTACTTGGAATCAGATCATATTTGTAACTCGGTAAGTCTAAAGAGACTTGAAAAGAATTTGAATCCAATTTCGGAAATGTTGTCTGAACAACAAGGGTTGCAAGACAACAGTATTACAATAAACTAGAAAAAACCGACAAATTATGAGACGGCTCATTGATGTAACAGTATTGTTATGTAAGCAAGAGTTAAATTTTCGGGGGGCATGATGAAAGTGAGCTGTCATTGAATCGCGGGAATTACATAAAAATGTTCTGTAAATTTTGCCTACCCTGGACATTTGACTACGAGCCGCCACTGGTCATTACGCTTGAAGATGGCACAGAAACGATGACTCCTTGCCCTGGTTCGCATAGGTTATTCTCCGTATGCTACTCTCCGACAGGATTTCGATTGGAGAAATGCCATTTTCTCCGACGAGGTAATTGTCTCCAATAGCAACGATAGTACTGCCCTAGTTTATTATATGAATGGCCACCGATACGATGAACGCTTCGTGAGACGAATTGAAAAGTTCACGGGAAAAACGATGAATGTCGCAGTTTTCTTAAGGTTGATGTCATTATCTAATTCAATGGATCACTGCGAAATTTAATGTTGTTCTTATGAAAAATGGTAAAAAGGAGAATTATCACCACGAATACATTAATCCTTTCCTTTATTTTCTATAGAAACAGCACTATATCTTGCAGTTATAGACTCAATTAGATTATTATCTAATCCTTAACAGAAATGTGACATTCATCGTTTTTCCCGCGAACTCTTCAATTATTAAGTCGGGTTGCGTGAGGTTCGCGTGTTGGGGGTGGATGTCTTACGACGGGAAGGACTTCTGGAACGCATCCACGGGCGGTTTACGGCAGAAGTCTACGAACACATTTTGGCAAATGTAATGATCCCTTCCGCCCGAAAACGGTATCCAGAAGGAACACTTTTCTTCCCGCAGAATAATAATCCGATACACACCGCCAACCGGATTCAAATATGGTTTACGTGGAGGCATGATGTCGACCCAGTCGACTGGCCTCCAAATTCACCAGATATGAATCCAATTCAATATTTGTGGGCTGCAGTCTAAAGGATCCTACGCTCTAATTGAGCGGAACAACCACCCGTTCGGACACCTGAGGAATTGTGGGACAGAGTTCTAGATGCGTGGGAGGAGATGGCCAAGAATTTAGACCTGTTCCATAATCTTGTGGACTCCATGCCGCGCAGAATGAGGGCAGTTGTTGACGCAGGTGGTTTGTGGACGAGATACTAGTCCCCACCACAGGCCTTGTTTTGCCAATATATTAAAAAATTGTTTTTGTTAATTTAATTATTTATTTGTGTTTGATATGCGTCCGGTTTTTTAGGATGTGAAACAAATACTTTTGTTTATACAGGCCGGGTCTCACCTATTAATAGCCCACAGGTGATGGGCAATAATATTTTTACAAGGCAGGCATAACGAAGTTTGTTAACAAATGCCATTTCACATTTAATCTAATAAATTAAGTAAAAGTTAAAATAAAAAAAAAATAATAATAATTTTACCGTACCGGGAGGCGAACTCACAACCTCTGGTACGGATGACAGACTTTTTACCACTGGGCCACACACTGCTCGTAAGGTTTACTACATTATAGACGGACGACTTTCAATGAAGAGACACCACAGAAATGCCTTGCAGTGGGTTACGTTTACATGAGTGAACCGCGCGATAGAACTTAGCATTTCTATCGACCAAGAGTCGGCCCATTATTTTTGCCGCTAAGTGTACGTGGGCCTTGCAAGAAGAGTGGTTGTGTTTTGAGAGAGTTCGCTCGCGTCTACAGTGAGTGGCGGCTCGTCATGAGCGAATCACAGTGTAATACGTTCAAATCTTTTCCCTTTTAGTGGCGAATGGGAAAACAAGTACCGGTACTTTTTTGTTAAGAAGGAAGGTAAAGCTGTGTGTCTTATATGTTCTTCTACACTTTCTTACGTATCACAAATTTCTTAAGGACATTGACAGTGAAAGTTAACGATCATATTCATTACATTAAAGTATGATGGCTTAGCAAGGGTGCCATGTTACACAGGTTTTTCAAGCTCAAGGAAGAAATAGATATTTTTACGAAAAGCGAAGATAAAGAAATTCCACAACAAACACACCCAAAGGGCGCAAATAGCCATAGTAGCTGACGAGCCCTTCTTAAACCCTACTACTACTACAACACACCCAACATGGATTTATGATCTTTCTTTTTTGACGGACATTTGTACACACTTCAATGCTATGAACGTGCATTTACAAGGAAAAGACAACTTGATCATAAATATGATCGACCATCTGAGAGCATTTGTAGGTAAATGTGGCAGTATCAAGTAGAAAATAAACAACATTCACCACTTTCCTTCCCTATAAAATGTTTTCAAGAGCGATGAAAAAAGTAAGCTTATCAAATATAAAACCCTTCTTCAAGACCTCACAACAATAATAATGGTAGATTTGGAGAGATAGCGACAATGGATAAGGAATGCAGATTATTCTGCAATCCCTTTGGGTTTCAGCCAATAGAAGCTCCTGAAAATTTGCAGCTTGAATCGATAAATCTGCAGAACAGCACGCCACTCAGAGTTTCAGCGAAATCAGGAATCGCACTGTTTGCAATGCTGCCTAAGTCAGAATTTCCAAATCTACGCTTGTTTGCCTCCCGCCTAGCAGCCATGTTTGGTTCCACATATGTGTGCGAGCAGTTTTCCACTACGATGACCAACAACAAAATTGTTTGGCGATCCAGGGTCACAGACGACAATTTAGTGGCTGTTTTACGCTTATGTCTTTCCAAACTTGAGCCAGCAAGAAAAAGGTGTCAAACGTCTAAACGTACAGGAGTAGTTCAGAAGTGAGTTTATTTCATTTTCTGTTATATGTATAAAATTACTTCCTTGATTTTGTGATTCTTTAGGAATGTAATAACTTTTTGAAATCTCTTTAATCTACAAACACTTGTAAACTCTGATTACTTTCTATGTTTCAATGAAGACAAATAATAACTAATATTAACAAACAGTATAATAAGTGCTGCAAATATATTTGTTGTATCTTGAAAAGGTTGTGTTTAATTTATGTTTTCAACCCTAAATAATAACGTATTATAATTTACAACGCTTGGCAATAATGGAATTTTAGTTTTGTGTATTTAGTTATAGCAAATCTAAAATTACTGTAAGCCTAATTATTGTACCATGTATAATTTTGAAATACAAATCATGGAGTAGACCTCTTTAGCCTTGAGTATTTAGTTACAGACTTTCTAAAACTACTGTAATTATTGTATCATGCTTCATTTTGAAATATAAATCTTAAAGTAGACCTAGATATCACGACCACCTGCACGAGCCGCCACAGCGCACCATTACAGTGAACTGCTTCTGTAACGAACTACACACAACTTGTAACTGCAGCGGTTGCCTCAGTGTGTTTGCTTTCTTGAGTCAAGGTTTTTAGCGCCTCGTGAGTACGAGTTGCCCACCCACGCACATGGGCGACTAGTGAAGATAAAATCTATGCTGGATCTCTTTAACAATACAATTGATAATGCGTATTATACAGGAAAGAATCTCTCATTAGATGAATCTATGGTACTATGGAGAGGTCGTCTAATTTTTAGACAGTACATCAGCCGTGGCGAGAACGTGACTCGCGAGACATTGTGGTTCGCAGTGATAGCTGTGCATTTCGCTCGCTTCTAACCTCCGCCAACCCCCACCCTCTCACTCACTGGAGTCAAACTCCGTTCCATTTGTATTTGTCTCTGACCTGCGAGCGGCATATGTCTCTCTCGAAACCATGTACGAAAGTTCCAAGTAGGATGGCAGGACGCATTTTTTTGCTGTAAATATGATGAGAATATTAAATGTATGATTTGTTCACAAGTATTACGAGGAAAATGGTTGTATAACATAAAACGGCATTATACTACATGTTACTGATGAAACATTAAAAGGTTAAGTGTTATTGTTGTTGTTATCATCATAATCATCATCATCATCTCTGTACGTCGACCCTTTTTCAGCAGATGTACGAATAATGCGGTTAGCTCTTCAATTTGAACTCACTGATTTACTACGTGATGTCAAATGAAAGCTAGATGTAAGGACTTGACAAATGTTGAACTTTCAAATCTTTGCCAAAAAATAGATATCCTAAGCTTCGTTATTTCGCTTGCTCTGTTGAAGCCATGTTCGCTTCAACTTACGTTTGTGAAAAAATTATTTTCAACAATTAAAATAGTAAAAACCAAATTTAGATCACGACTGACAGACAAATACCTTCGTGATCAACTACGACTGGCAGTAAGTGACATAATTCCTGATTTTGAAACTTTGTCGCAGAGACATTCTGAAGACAGTTAATTTTAGGTTGTGATATTGTTCATTTCTTTCTTCGTTACACGTACTAAACATTAATTTGTAGTCTTGTACTGTATAAAATTATATTTAAGTGTTTGACGTAAGGAAAATGAAAATCCGTTAATAAGTCAGATAGTTGCTTCACTTCCACTTCGGGTGTCCGCCTCCCTTCATAGGTGCTATGCACGTTGGAGGTTACACAGTGGCTCGGCGCACGATTACATTTTCGCCACCGCTGCAGTACATAAAGGGGAAAAGACACAAATACACGCTGACAGAAGACAATGGTATAGTATTACGAATTTTAGTATACACAGGACAAATTGATAATTTGGGTAGTAAAGGTCATGCCTCGAATGTTGTACTAAAACTGATTGACGACAAGCTGAATGTGGATCATGCTCTATACGTGGACAATTTTTACAATAGTTATGACCTAGCTGTACAGCTACTCCAAGCTGACACGTACTGTACAGGAACATTACGCTCCAATCGCAAGAACAACCCAGATGAAGAGACGAAATCCAAGTTACAGAAGGGAGACCGTAGGTGTCAATATGCTAATGGTGTAGCTGTATTTTTTTATTTTAGTAGGTTATTTTACGACGCTTTATCAACAGCTTAGGTTATTTAGCGTCTGAATGAGATGAAGGTGATAATGCTGGTGAAATGAGTCCGGGGTCCAACACCGAAAGTTACCCAGCATTTGCTCATATTGGGTTGAGGGAAAACCCCGGAAAAAACCTCAACCAGGTAACTTGCCCCGACCGGGAATCGAACCCGGGCCACCTGGTTTCACGGCTAAACGTGTAGCTGTAACGAAGTGGAAAGACAAGAGGGACGTTTGTTTATCTCGAGTGAATTTGAAGGGAGTATTTTTGAAACAGTGAATAAAAGAGGGCAAAAAGTACAAAAGCCGCATGCAATTGAAAAATATAATAACCACATGTCAGGCGTCGATCGGCAAGATCAAATGCTTTCGTATTACCCATGTGAAAGAAAAACAGTTCGGAGGTATAAAAAAATTGGCATCTACCTCTTACAAATAATGTTACTGAACGCACATCATTTGCATTCTCGGTACGCCACAAGGAGTAAGGTTTCGTTATATGACTTCAAACTCTCAGGAACACGATATTTGCTCTCGTATGCAACATTCAGCAGTCCAACAATCAAATGAGTATCAGAAGCTGTGAAACACCTGCCTGCAAAACAACGCGCTAATGTTAAAGGCAAAATAATGAGGAAACGCTGCAAAGTGTGTTACGACAATGGCAGAAGAAGAGAATCAACATTCTACTGTCCTGATTGCCTTGGTCAACCTGGATTGTGTGTCAATCCCTGCTTCGGAATCTACCACAAATGAAGTAAGATAGACCTAATTCGTTTTTTCCCTAACAATTCAATACACGGTCACGTAACAAACAAAAGTGTGACGCGTAAACGCGTCAAATGGCACTGGTAATGGAATTAACTCGGTGCTGGTGACGCGTAAAAGCGTCATCAAGATTTCAAACATTGTCTGTACTCGAAAATTGTATATGAGGCTTAAAATTATTCATAGACACTATTATATGATAAATAAACACAAAAAACTAATCGGCTCCTGGGGATAGATTTTACAACAATACAGTCGGTAGCGAACATGTTAAATGTTTAATTATTATTTATGAATAAAAAGTAATTAATATTTTATGTTAAACATTATCCTTGTTGTCATACAGTATACGAGTGCTATAAGAGTGCTATGTGTCACCCACATTGGAAACGCTTACAAAAATAATGCAGAAAAAACGGTAGGAGCTGATTATGAATTTCCTTATAGTGGCCGAACATTAAATAGATTGTTACACAGCATGGGGTTTCCATTTCAGACTGTTAATAGGAGATCATCTAGAGCCGAATCCAATGAGATTATCGCTTGGAGTTATTCTCATCTGCAAGAAATTAAGAATTGTCGGTCACAGGGATTATACAGGGACATCTATTTAGATTAGACTTGGTATGACAGCAACACTTGCCAAATGAAGAATTGGTCGGACGATTCTGAAAACTGTGTGGTGTCTGCTTGAGACAAGAAGGGCTGCAGAATATTGATTATTCATTGTGGTGGCTAGGCGGGATTTATTGAACATTTATCACACACAAGAGTATGGTTGATGCGCTGGCAGACTATCATGGTACAATGAACGCCACCATTTTTTAAAACTGGTTTGAAAATTCTATCCTCAAACATCTGCAAGAGCCATCAGTGATAGTTTTTGACAATGTCTCATATCACAGTCGAATTCTGAATCCTAAACCGAATTCCTCTTGGAAGAAAGACGCAATAATAGATTATATGAGAAAACACAACATCACCATACCTTATCTTGTTCCCATAATACCCGTCCTACTTCATATTATTGATGAACAGCTTTTACCATATGAACGCAAGCGAAGTTATGCAATAGATGAAATGGCGGCTTCATATGGACACAAGGTTTTATGTTTGCCACCCTATCATTTTGTCCTAAACCAGATTGAAATGGTTTGGTCGCAGGTGAAAAGTCGCTTCACAGACTTAAGTGGACTCATCATCAGAAGACTCCGGTGAAGATTAGATCTGGTACTGGTTATAGCAGAGATGGGCATCGTGCCTCACTTGAGAATTTATGCCTCACTGAACTTTACAGAGCTTATCG
The DNA here is from genome assembly GCF_040183065.1 of Periplaneta americana. Taxonomy (NCBI): domain Eukaryota; kingdom Metazoa; phylum Arthropoda; class Insecta; order Blattodea; family Blattidae; genus Periplaneta; species Periplaneta americana. Next base: position 11,597,313 of record NC_091126.1, on the reverse strand, counting down.
CTCTGAGTGACACCATCTTCACAGTCCCCGTCCCTCCCTCACACAGCTCATAGGCGTGGGCAGGTTCTATGTCAGTTTCATAAGCAATATCAGTGGTGGCATAATGGCATTATCAAAGCAGTGTGTACGCGTTAGAAAACGATTATTTCATGAGAAGTGGGAGGAAGAGTTTTTTTGCTGTTTAGAAGGGGAGAACATACGATGTATGTTATGTTATTTTTATTTAACGACGCTCGCAACTGCAGAGGTTATATCAGCGTCGCCGGATGTGCCGCAGGAGTTCTTTTACATGCCAGTAAATCTACTGACATGAGCCTGTCGCATTTAAGCACACTTAAATGCCATCAACCTGGCCCGGGATCGAACCCGCAACCTTGGGCATAGAAGGCCAGCGCTATACCAACTTGCCAACTAGGTCGACCATACGATGTATGTTATGCTCGAAAATCCTATTAGGCATTAATAAATTTAATATACAACGACATTACTCCTTGTCATAAAAAACATGCTGAATTAGAAGGTAAGACAAATTAAATGTTATTTTTCGTACTATTCCGAAGAAAATTTATGATCTTAACATTTGCATAGTAGGCTATACTAAATACTACATTATACCTTAAACACTCTGCATTAAAAAGTACGAGGAATTAAATGTTGTTTGTACGTATTATTTCCAAAAGAAATTTATAAAAAAATATCAGATGTGCGTAGAAAACGAAATATGATTTTCTGAAATTATTTTAGGTCGAGAACGTGCAAATCTATTAAGTAATCTTGAGAAACGCCAGAATATTCAAGACAATAAACGTAAACGTGATGGAATATTATTGGGTAGTTACGCAATTTCTCGCCTGCGATTTAAATCAATTCAGCGACGGAGAAACAGTAAAGAGGTTTATGATTAAAGCTGCCGAATTAATTTGCCAAATTGAATAAAAGTTTTCGAGTCTCTCACGTTAACCAAGCGCTTTCCTAATAATTCACCACTGACCGACTTAGCGATTACGATACCGTGAGGCAAGTCACAGTTTATATTTCCCATCCTACTCTGCAGTCTCCTCTCCTAGTAAACAAACTATTTCAAATGGAGTTGCTCACGTAACCGAAAATTGTGCCCATGTATGGGTTATAGCTAACCTTTACTTCTTAGGTGTCAAACCATTATAGTGTATAGAAAGAGATTGCAGTTTGACAACATTGACTTTTTCCCTTACACTTGCCAACGATGTGGGTGTGTATTGGAGTGGTATGAGAGAAGGCCGGCATGTTCTGTCATTGACTATATATAGCACTGTTTGTTTGCCCACCCCATGAATCTAACATAAGAAGGAAATGTTTCTGTTTCACATATGGCTGGAGGGCTGTATCTAGAACTTTCTCAAAATTCTGATAAATTAAGTTCTTCCAGTAATTAATAATTTCAGTATTTTAATTTATCTCCTATAGTTGGCACATAAACAGTTTTTCTTCTCTCCTGAAAAAAAAAATTACATCAGTGGACTTAATATGGTTTGGAATGGACTTTCTCACTTAGATATGTGTTTTTAGTTGATATTTTTTCCATTGGTTAGCCTAAAAGGTATGAAAATGGCTCTCCTTATATGTAAATTTATGAAGATGTTGAAGTCTGCGGAAATATAAATCTTCCATTACATATGAAGACATTAATTAGAAGTCACTAGCACACAGGTAGCACGTGAAATTGTAATTTTGTTACAAAAACATTGATGGAGCCCCTAACTGAAAATTGTGATGTTTTAGGGAACTGTGCTACAGTTTAAAAATCACTAGGTTAGAACGGACTTGTTTTTCTGAAAGCCACCTGTAGAAGCTACCCCTGTCTTGTACAATTAACACACAGTAGTTGTCTATTTTATGATGAAGATGGCGCAAGTAACCAGTTCCAAATTTAGAGAGTTACCCCAAAAACAGTGTAAGTAGCCAAACACTTCACTACAACAAAACAATATGAAAGCTAAAATTAATCTAAGAATGTACCACACTTTTTTTCATTTTATTGAAGTTCTCAAATCAGCACCAATAAATCTCTAAAAGCTTTCAGTAGAACACCAGCCTTATTATACAGATTGATACTTACACTTGCTTAATTATCAGAGAAAGAAAGGGAAGGAAAACTTTTGATATGTATAAGCAGCATGGAAATACTTGTCATTGTTATCAGGATATGTAAAAAGAAAGAAAAAAAAAACAGCAAGATACGATCACAATTTTATTATTTGTGTAAATAATGGAATGTAATAGATGATGCAATTTCTTTGAGTAATCAAAAATTACTTTATGATAATTAACTTAATCTAAGAAAATATGACAGAAAAGTCTGTGTCAAATTGGAAAATTATCGAGTTTGACTATTCACTAGATTGATTATTAGTTCTATCATGACTAAATTAGCTGTACAGAAATGTGGAAAAGAACAACAGGAGATTTATGAAAACCTTGAATTGCGTGGGATGTTTCTATTCTTCGTGTGTAATTTTTAGGTTAGGAGTGGAAAGATTCAAGGATTAAATAAACACTACCACAGGCAGAATGAGTACACCTTTTCAAAATTAGACAATGGAATGAGATAGGCGAGGCACATTAAAGAGAAAATGGAACAAAACAGATCGAAAGGAAAACAATGAGGCATGAAGTTCGTCTTACATTTCTGCTTTCATGGCACTGCAAGTGATGTCAGAGTAAATCTTTCATGTCAAAAATGTTACAATTGATATCTCTTGTGGCTCGAATATACACGTTTCATGTCAAAAGTAAAATTAATTTTATTTTTAAATAATGCTTTCACAATTTCTCACAGATACAAAGTTCCCATATTTCGAAAGCACACACGATTTTTTCTGTAAGAAAATATGGCATTATTATGGAACAGCATAATAAAATCAGACATTTTATTTCTCAGCATCATAGTTTATACATGGCAGTTTGGAGGAATACCGACACTTGCATTCTAAATAAGAGACATGATGCCAAATTAAATAATGAACACTGTCTTCTTTGATGTCACAATGACAAATGAAAATGAAATTCTTCATAAATCTGAAGTCACATATACCAAATGTGTAATGGGGAAAGTACCAACTTAGTGAATTTTTCTTCCATCTGGGAGTTGCAATACCTGTTGCTGCAAGATATGGGTCAATCAATACTGCTTCTTCTGTTTCCTCAGTAACTTGCTGTGGCTCAGAATGTATGGAAATTCAAACCAGCCAATATCTTTTCTAGAGCCATCGAATTTGATAGTGTTGAACAACACGTGTTTCTTGCTGAAATATGTACCACAAAAAAAAAAAAATGTATTGTAAATGTATCACAACATTCACAAGATAGTATCCTAACTTTTTGATTTCAACGTGGAGATGTGACACAGAGTTGTATGCTTAGTTTACGGAAATGAGTTCTGCTGCAAATAAAAGACACACACAAGACCTATAAAATATGTATGAAGATCGAACTATTGGCACCTTATTCTCCAAATTTCAATATTTATGATTTTTGTCTATGGAAACCTCGGAAGATCATTGGTGGTGATGGGATATTTCTCGCTGCCTAAACTTCCAGAATGGCCCCAATATTCACTCAGCCTCCTATCAGATTGGTCTTTCCCAGGGCTAAAAGGTGGTCGGAGCATGGTGCCAGCCACACCACATCATTCTAGTGCTGAAACACTAGCTCTATGGCTCCCAAGCATCTTCATGACATATGGGTACAGGGAATACTTTTACTGTTTAGACCTTTGAAGCAAAACTGAAAACGGAAACAATATGCCCATAATTTTTTAGTAGGTTATTTAAGATTCTTTATCAACATCTTGGGTTATTTAGCATCTGAATGAGATGGTGATAATGCTGGTGAAATGAGTCCAGGGTCCAGCACCGAAAGTTACCCAGCATTTGCTCACATTGAGTTGAGGGAAAACCTCGGAAAAAACCTCAACCAGGTAAATTGCTCCGACCAGGAATCAAACCAATGCCACCTGGTTTTGCGGCCAGATGCGCTAACAGTCACTCCACAGGTATGGACTGCACATATTGGAGTGCTTTGAAAATTACATACATTTTTAAGACGCTTTTGAAGGGACCAAACAAAAAAAAATGGGTCTTAGACGGAAATTCCTTCCAGAGGTCATGTCACTTCTGCAACTAAATATGGAGCTATGATATGTAGCATTCTAAGGTTTGCAAAGACAATAAAACTATTACATTGTCTTAAAACGTAAGATATATCTTATTGTACAGTACATTAATGTAAGTACAAAAACATAATGTGTAAGGGAAATTACAAACAACATTAGAACAGAAGGTACACCATTTCTTTAAAAAATATGTCTAAAGTTAGTAGTTTTCGGAATATATACTGTATTTCTTTCATGTGCTAAAATTAGTCGTTTTATTCTGCGTTGAATCTATACTATTACTGAATTTTCAATACGAATCAAATGTTGGTCTATTTCATCAGAATGGGCAGCAGCTCCAGCTGCAATGTACCTGCACATTAGTGGAATGACATCAGGACTTCGTGATGCAAGGGTAATGGGTCTGATGTTCATTTTCTCACTAAATGAAAATGCCTCTTTTTTTCCTTTCTCACTTGCATTTTAGAAATCAAACACTTGCACAACTACAACTTTTTATTAGCATTATGTGACAATCATTATTGACTTCAAAGTAAAATACAGTTTTATTCTCTAGTGCTGTTTAATGTGTAGGCATGTTACATCCCTACTTCCGACCTAATGCTGACAGACAGCTTATGGCAGTGTAAAACAGGACCATTTTGTAAACACCTGTCAAAAATTTAAAAGCAACTACAGTTGTCAAAAATCAATTTACAAATTTACACTCTTATTGTTAGAATAAAGTACAAAACGTATACTCGTACTTTCCTTTCACCCTCCGCCCTTAGCAGAAACTTTCAAGATCCAGATGGCATAACCTATTTTCCATTGTAAAGAATTCCAGCTTAAAAAATGTAAGCAAATGAAATAAAATTCTTCCAGGCAAGTGATGAAATGTGAGCACATCGCTCTGGGAAGTGCTTTATATGGGAGCATTTTATGCGTCAATTTTCACATAGATCATATGGGATAGTTTGATGGACCAGATAAAAAGAGCATGGGGAAGCACATTAAGTGGGAGCGTCTTGACAGAGTTAAGTGTACTTAAGTGTAAAACAGGAAATTAAGCAAGATGAAATTGCATTTCAGGATTTATTACGAAGGTGTGAAACCTGTATCTTGAGGGGACATAATTTCGAACAGATTCTATAAATATACGTAAGTATACTTATTTCAAAATCTGATAACACTTTCTTCATATTGAACAAATACATTCATCTAAATGAAAATCAGGTTTAAATTCCTGCATACCAAAGCACTTAACATTTTCACGTCTTTCAAAATTTCCGTAAGAGAGAAAGAGAAATCTCAATGTTTTATCTGCAAATGAGATGGAGAACTAATTCATCATACTTCTAGATGTTCTGAAGCTTTCAATGAATTCCATAATCTCATAATAATAAGTTTTCAAAATAATTGGAGATTTATAAACTCGTCATTTTTTCCCTTGTCCATTTGTGGATTCTCAATCGCAAATGCTGCTTCAAATTTTCATATGCTCAGCTGTAGTAAGTCGAAAGGATGCAACTGCACTTTTCTTGGATACTCAGGAATTATATTTTGTACATTGAGACTCTCCCATCTTTTATTTGCAATTTCGTGGAAATGGTTGATATTTTGAGTTGATTAATCTCTCAACTATTGAAAATGATAAAGTTAACATGATTTTTTTTAAATATTAAACATGTTTTAAACATAGGGTTGGCAGATGGGTATTGTAAAAATTAGCGAAATTCCAGATCATTTTAAGAAAAATTCGGGAAACTGGCATTTTAGACATTTTAAATTTATCACATTGTTTATTAAATTAAATAAGGTTATTTATTCATAAAATTAATATCCCACTAATATCATATAACAAAATGGTAGGCCTACATGCAGATATCAGCATTCAGATTGTTTGCACTGTATATCCTACAAAAATTCCTTATTAATAATAATGTTTGTTTGGAAAAAAGTTAAATTTTGGCTACATAAAGTCAGGAGCACCAACTGTAAATTCATTACTGTACATTTTATAACATGATTTTATATTGTAAACAATTATGCTAAAATATAATAACCAGAAAACGAGAAAAATAACTTCTATGGAAAAAAAAAAAAAAAAGACATGTTTTGATGATATACTTTTAAGCATTGTTTATTATTAACGGAGAAATAATAAAGATAACAGAGATTCTGTTGGCTTAAAAATTATTATCATTATATAGTTTTAAACGTTTTCTTTAAAACATGTTTTAATCAACAGATATTGTTTTAAACAATTTTGAACACTCTTTTTTAAACATGTCAACTCTAACTACAGTAGCATGCAAATTAATCCGAACACCACATATTTTTACATTTTCTGTCATTGTTGGCCTCACAGCTGCTCATACCGCTTTAATTGACATCTGTAGTACGTGTAAATTCCATTGTTGAAGGTCTGTCGTTATTTTTTTATAATATGTGACATTTTGCCAGTTGTTTTGTACTTATAAGCATTTCAGTTGTGTTGAAGACTTAATACTGCAATCCTGTGTACATTCTGTCGTCTTCACAAATGGATACAACTCCACGAAAACGGTCTAAAATTATAACATTAGCAGAGCATTCTTCTATGACACAGAGGCAAATTGCTGCAGAATGTCACATCGGGTTGACTACTGTTAATTTGATCATAAATTGATACAGGGAGACTGGATCCATCACACCCCAGAAAAAAGGAAACTGTGGCCAGAAAAGGAAGACTTCACCTGCAGATGATCGTTTAATTGTCAGGAAAAGTAAATTAAATCCTAGACTAACTGCTGTCGACTTAACCCGTGAGTTAATGGCTACCACTGGGGCGAATATTCATGTCACAACAGTGCGGCGTAGGCTTTTGGAAGCTGGACGAAGGGCTAGTAAGCCTATTAAGAAGCAACTGCTAACCCCTGTTATGTGCAAAAAACGCTTAATGTGGGCAAAATTACATCAACACTGGACAGTGAATGACTGGAAGAATGTACTTTTTTCCGATGAGTCTCATTTCGAGGTCCATGGCCACCGTGTTTCTTACGTACGGAAAGGATCCGAAAAAGTAACAGCAGCTCATCTCCAACAAGCACCCAAATACCCCCCTAAAGTAATGTTTTAGGGTTGTTTTACACATGAAGGGCCTGGAGCATTAATACCCATCAAGGGAATGATGAATTCTGACAAATATATTCACTTATTGGAAACCAGAATCGTACCCCAGCTGCAAAAATCATTTCCGGATGGCAGAGGTGTGTTCCAACAAGACCTGGCACCATGCCATATGTCTCGAAAAACTACAGAATTCTTCAACAAGAAGAATATTCAGGTACTCCCCTGGCCAGGCAAATCACCCGACATCAACCCCATTGAGAACATGTGGTCAATTTGCAAAAGAAGAATGCAAAAAATGGATTGTTCTACAAAGGAGAAGATGATTTCTGCCCTCATTGGTGTATGGTTTCGCGATGAAGAAATGAAGAATATTTGTGGGAAATTAGTGGAATCCATGCCAAATCGTCTCAGAGCTGTTATTAGGAACAAGGGAGGCCACATAGATTACTGAGGTATGTCTTAGATCCTTTTTTTTTATCCCATTTGAGTGTTTTTGCATAAGTAATTACGGTGTTCGGATTAATTTGCACGCTACTGTATAACATTGTGAAAACTATCTCATATTTGTGGAAGCTTGTGTGCTTGTTAAAACTTACTGATTAACAATTTGAAAATATTAATTACACTGACTGGCACTCAACTATGTAACTTTGATGTAGCCCTTAATGTATTTGAGGGTGTTTATGAAGTGTATCTGAATTCCAACAGCAGGCCTACTCTAAGCACTTCATACTTAAGAATGCATAGACGTCCAATAAGCTTAAGGCAAATGTTTAACAGAAGAGGATTTTATATTTGATTCTTTCAGTGAAGTGAAATTTTAGCTAGAAATGCCAGAATTACTGAAGTGTCCGTATTTCCCCAAACTATCGCATATATTTTTTAAGTTGTAGCAATTGTCTCAGTGATGTATTGAATGCATATAGTTTCCATTAGTCAATCGATTCTAACAGTCAACTATAAAACCCGCATAATTAATTTTTCCTTGAATGAAGAACTCTTGTATGTATACATACATGTATTCAAATTTGCAAATGGAATGACATACACTGTATTATAATTTTTCACTTCCACCAATTCTAATTATAACAACATTCCATTTGCTTGATCAACTATTCCATATAAAACATGAAAGTCAAAGCTTCTTAATGGTTCCTGCTGCAAAATTTAAAAACTTGTTTAAAAAATCAAGACCCTTGATACTTTAATGCAAGTGAACAGTGTAGATACAAATCTATGTGTATAATGAAGTGCAAATTGCTTATTGATTTCATATGGTACAGCAGTTAATGCTTCTTATGTCAATTTAAAAGAGAGGAAATTATTCCGAATAGACTGTAGTCACAATTCAAGAACAATGTCACATTCTACCTATTTCCAACAGCGAATTCTTTCATACTAAGGAAAGTAAACAGTTTTTGTAACAAGTTATAATATTACAAATTTACACTGCTGTATACAAAAAACTGCGAAAGAATGCAAGAAAACATATTTCATTAAAATGTTAAAATTCATATGTATGAAGGGAACAATTCTATTCCTCTCATCTCGCGCCCCAAAACTGCCGAGAAGTTGCAAACAAGGAGAAATGAGATTTATGTAAATGCAATTGTTTGTGTTTCCTGTGGGACTATGTCTTTCCTTGCTTCAATGTAAGAAGGTTTCCCTTCTTTTTCAACATCACACCACCTTTACTCCCAAAGTCCGACACTTTCACCAGCATTTGTTTTGTGTTTTGAACATTTGACGACGTCTTCCTCTCCTGCTGCTCATTGTCAGCATAGATATCTGAAAGTATTGTCTCACTTTCTATGTCAGCCGTTTGAGCAGATTCCAGCAAAGCTACAACAACATTTGAATCCTCAGTTATAGAAGAACTTTCCTTCATATTGCTAACATCTGTTATTGTAACAGGATCATTTGAGATGGAAATTATAGTAATGACAGAATCAGAATTCGAGAGAATGGCACCGCCATCTACCACTGTCTGAACTTCTGATATGACTTCACCGGATTCATCTGTGGAGAGAATGTATTCACCTTCATTCGAAGTCGCAAGCAGTGTAGGCTCAAGTCTTGGAGGTAAAAGTGCTTGTGGAATGTCTTTCGTTGAACCAAAGTCCTCGGCGGAGATAAGAAGTGAAGATACATCTTCTGTTGTTGTTTGTTTTAAAGTAAGTTCATCCTGAGGTGGCAAAATTGTCGGATCAGATTCAACATGATCTGGAGTTATCGCATCATTTTCTGCAGAAATTTCTGGGGGATTCGTAACTGTAATATCTAGCGGTTGGGGGTCATCAACATCTGGTGACACGTTGCCAGGCCTCTCGGTCTGTACCAGATTTTGAAGTTTGTGTAGCTGTTTGATTTTATTGAGGTGTTTAATTTTTGTTCTTGTAACCTTAATTTGATTCGTATTGAAAACAACTTTCTTCTTTGATTTCTCTGCAGCAGGGTTGTTTGTATCTACAGAAGATTCCCTCTCATCTGACTCAGAGTTTAGATTTTCACCACCTGTGAGCTTTCCTTCTGCTGCAGCTTCTGCAGCAGCTTTGTTACCTCTGCGGACATGTGTTAAAAGGTGGCGCGTGAGAGAGCTTTGAAAATTGTAACTTACACCACATATTGTACATGAAAATTCTTTGTCCCCCTCATGAATAAGCAAGTGTCTCGCGTAATTGCTGTGTTTTGCAAAATCTTTGCCACATCTTTCACAATTGTAAGGTTTTACTTCCACATGGATTTTTCTATGGCAATTGAGGTCACCGATATGAACAAAAGCCTTGCTACAAATATCACAAACATGTGGTTTTATACCGGTGTGAATGAACTTATGCTTTTGATAACTGCTATTATCTGGGAAACGTTTCTTGCATATTTCACACTGGTAAGGCCTCCCCTCTTGATTATGAACAGTTATGTGACGACGAAGAGAGCCAAGAGTTCCGAAGCTTTTCTTGCAGATCTTACAGGACCACGGTTTGTCACCAGAATGAATCTTTCTATGGCGGGACAGAGTAGAAGCATCAAGGAATGTCTTTTCACATAAATCACACTTATAAATACGCTCTCCTGTATGAGTGTTGATATGTCTCTTCAAATGACTACTGTGTTTAAAAGTTTTTGAACATATTGCACAAGGAAAATTTCGGTCCAATTCACTTCCACTGCCACTGCCATCTGCATCAGATGTTCCATTAAGTACCTTACGCTGACGGCCACGTTGGATGGGAACTGGAAGACGAATTACTTGGGAAGTGGAATGTTGTTTCACTGTGCTGTCATCGTCAATAACGAAAGACGTTGTAACAGTGACATTGACTTTGTCAGGGTCACCAGCATTACTGTGATTAGACACTTCATCATCTAATTCTATTTTTGGTACAATCTGGATTGTAGCTGTTTTCGTAACTCCTTCAATATTTGGAGGAACTTCTATTATTCTATATACAGTGACTGGAGCATCTTTCAATTTTGACTTCTTTTTCTGTGATGTCTGAATGTTCACCTCCATAGTTCCCACGAAATATAAATCCTGAAAATTCAAATAATATTAGTAAAAATTGATTATTACAATAAAATATCACTTCCCTATCAGCTTACAAAACATTTATGAATTGCAAAATGCTGTATAGAGATCAGATGTTTTCTTTTAATTTCTATCCTACATGAATGAAATTCTTTTAGCAATGGGTTGTTCATAAGTCAGTTTACCAAAATGTATGAATCCTTGTGCAAAAACAACAGCTTAGTATACTGATTACAATTGTAATTTTGTAGAGAGTTTGGCGACACAAGTCAAATTAATCAACAATTGGTGACGAATAAACAGTTTCCAGTTTATGTTTGCTTCTCGCTTTAATTTGAACAGTTTCATTGACATGGACCGCCAACTCATAATCCAAGAAAGTGCATTTTTACTTCGGAATTGGTGATATTGTCATAAAAAGTGCTGTTGTGTTAAATAAGTTTAATGCTAACCTCTTCCACTCTTATTCATTTATTACACCCTCAAGACAAGCTATTCTTTAACTTATGTTTCAAAGGACAGATAATGTAGCAGATGCTTCTAGATGTTGTTGCACTAAAAGTTTACAATGGAAGAAAATAAAGAAAAGTTGGCATTATGGCTTGTTCAAGGTCCATATTAATCAACTAGAACAGTGTCTGCAGAGTTTGAAATTTCAATAACAAGTCTAAGACGCATGTTATAGGCCTCAATTCAATCCATGCTGACCAAACTTCTGCACTCTCTACATGAGGTTGACAGGGACTGGTGGGTAGAATTTTGTGAGTGGTGGGTGTCTAATACAAAAGGAACAGGATCCAAATTTCTACAAAAATGTTTATGGGCGGATGAATCATATTTCAAGATAAGTAGCAGATTCAATAGTCATAACGGTGTTTACTTGAGAGGCAGTAATATATAATAATAATAATAATAATAATAATAATAATAATAGCAATAAAATAATAATATAATAATAACAATAATAATAATAATAATAATAATAATAATAATAATAATAATAATAATAATAATGTAATTTGGATGCCTGCATGATAGGAACTGAGAATAAATATCTACTTCTAAAGATACAAACATTTAAGTATTTATATTGTAAATATGGTGTCTTTTAATAATGCAAGACTGTTGATGTTGTACATATTGTAACTTTAGTGTCTTAACAATGCAACATTTTTCATATTGTACTTATTGTATGTAACTTATATATCGTATATTTTTTTTATTTTAGTAGGTTATTTTACGACGCTTTATCAACAGCTTAGGTTATTTAGCATCTGAATGAGATGAAGGTGATAATGCCGGTGAAATGAGTCTGGGGTCCAGCACCGAAAGTTACCCAGCATTTGCTCATCTTAGGTTGAGGGAAAACCCCGGAAAAAACCTCAATCAGGTAACTTGCCCTGACCGGGAATCGAACCCGGGCCACCTGGTTTCGCGGCCAGACGCGCTGACCGTTACTCCACAGGTGTGGACTATATCGTATATGTTGCAAATAAGTTCATATCAAATATGTAAAGATGTGGTAGTATTTAGTATAGTCGTTAGTCACTATTTTTCTGTTGTTTATTAACTCGACTGTAGACACCACGGAGTTTATGAGTGACTGACGGCCTTGTTTACTTGATTACATGTCCGTCAGTCACTCATAAACTCTGTGTTTAAATTCTTTGTACTGGCGTAATGGTTTCAGTGCAGACAAATTGATGCTAACTGCTTAAGAACTCCTAACCCTGATTATGAGTAACCACATGACTTCACCATGTAACCTTGTTGTCAACAAAAAACAAGATTCGGCAAAATGCTAACCCAATACCAAGAGGGTTACAGCATTTTGCCAAGCTACATACTAAATGAGAGAAAAAATTAATTTTCCGAGAGTTAATTCCTTTTACATACTCTAGAATGGTCATAAACAAATAGTATGGTGTGAAAATATCAAATTTTCAATTTTGTGAATTATAACATTTTACCTTAATACCATCGATATAATTATAAAATTTGACAATTGACGGTAAGTGGTTTGAACTTATTTGGGTAGTATAGATTTTCCAAAAAAGCTGTGGAGCACCTATGTTCTTCCACTTTTTTTTTATTTTCTTCAACAGGATCAGTGGCATAGGCAGGGGGGCTCAGCGGGCTGAACCCCCCCACTTTACAGGTTATATTTTAAACTTACATTAGATTTAAATCATGAAGAAATAATCCACCATTGAAGTTGCGAGTCCGACACCTGGAAAAAAAGAAAAAAAAAACAGTTTGACTGTTTCTACCGACAAAGACCAATATTTATAACAACAAAGCCTTTATATTTATACCGACAAGTTGTTTTCAATTGGCCGATGATTTTCAAATAAATTATGAAGCTACCATTCTCAATACAATATTAAGATTTAGTAAGTTACTTAGAGTCGGCGTCTGTTAATTCTCTTTGTAATGACAGAGAATGGAGTTGCTTTATAACAATTTTTGGGGAATCTAAATTGATTTTAAATTGAATACTATTATTGTCTTTTAAATATATGCGTGTAAGTTATGGGCAAATTTCTCAAATGATGTTCCCGAAACTTGGTTCCCCATCTTAACTTCCTTGATACATCACTAGATAGGAAGGATGTTCTGAGCCTACTTTTATTTTCATTGTATATAAATTTTATTTTGTTTTATTTTTTACGAATTTCTATATACTTTTAATAGTCTCACGTACCACCTCTCCCTTCTCCAGAACTTTTTATAATAATAATAATAATAATAATAATAATAATAATAATAATAATAATAATAATAGTAATAATAATAATAATAATAATAATAATAATAATAATAATAATAATAATAATAATAATAATAATGGTTTATTCAATCTGGCAGAGTTAGGGCATATGGCCTTCTCTAACACTCAACCAGGAGTTAAACTGTGTTGCAAAAAACACTACAAATTTACAAAGTACTACACTACAATTTTACACACAAAACTGAATAAGATAATAATAATAATGTAATGTAAACAACAAGTAAGTAGAAATCACACATAATATATAACATACAGAAAGAAAGGAAAAAGCATAATAAAATGTGAACAGCAGGTCAAAATAAATGAGACAAAGTATAAAAAAATAAGACAATTATTGATGATGATAATAATAATAATAATAATAATAATAATAATAATAATAATAATAGTCATAAAATAGTGAAGTACAAAGCATACAATGAACACAATATTTTTAGGTACACAGTAAGGAAAGTTATGATTATATATAGCTCAAGTTACAGTATCACATTATAGATATACCATTATCGGGAAATATGAAAACAAAAAGATAAAATAAGTTAAATATCACTAGAACATAAAAAAAAATGTGAATACGTGGAAACATGCAATACAACACTTGTCATAATAGTAAGTTAGTTTGGCAACTCGTCGTAAGATAATTTTCTAACTTTGATTTGAATGATTTCAATGTTCAGCAGCCTTTGACTTCAGGCGGCAGAGAGTTCCAGTGACGAGAGGTAGCAACAGTGAAAGATGAGGAATACAGAGATGATGTGTGAAGTGGAATTTCTAGCGTGTTATCACGTTGTGATCGAGTATTAATATTATGATAGCAAGAGAGTGTATGAAAATGGGCGAATAAATAAGAGGGGGGATGAAGTGTGCATAATTCGATATAAGAGAGAAAGCGAGTGCAGATTTCTCCTCTCATGTAACCTAAGCCATGATAACTTCTCGAAAGAAGGTGAGATATGATCATAGTATCGAACATTACAAATGAAGCGGACGCACACATTGTGAACACGCTGTAGTTTCTGAGCAGAATCAATCCTGAGATCACTGAACAAAACGTCGCAATAATCGAAGTGAGGTAGAATGAGTGCCTGTACCAGCGTCTGTTTTAATTTAGATGGATAATGATACAATCTTTTTAGTGAATGGAGAATATAGAATGCCTTCTTACATGTATATTTAATATGCGTATCCCAAATGAGATTAGATTCGAAATGCACTCTGAGATTTTTTATGGTAGAGCTAGACAGGATGATTGTTTTATTCAGTTTCACAGGTGGGATATTCAGGCCATTGACATAGGAATTAATCTATGGTTCGCGAACAGAATAGCCTGTGATTTAAATGCGTTTAGGTTAAGTCCAAACTGTTGAGACCGGGAAGAGATGGAATCGAGATCTTCATTATGACTCACCTGATGCCTTCCCACGCTTTCCTAATGTGTAAATTCGTTTTTCTGTGATTTCAGACCACTGTACAACAATGCTGTAGATGTAGAGCATCAGAGATCAACTCCCTCCAGAATAATTGACTTCATATCGCTATGTGAGAAAAACAGAGAAGAAACAGAATGTCAGAATTCATAAGTAATCATATTCAGACACCGAAATCATTGTAGTGGCATGTGTCTTTTACATTCAGCAGTTTATTACTAATTCTTTTGGCAAAGATTTTTATGCCATAAAATTAGCACCTCAATGCCCCTTCATGTTTCTGTGGTCCATTTTTATCAATTTATAAACAAAATTACATTGAAATACGTTCACTGTTCGTCATTTTCAGGAGGGATAGAAAGGTGTAACATTTTTCTAAAGGAGCTTGGTGGCCAAAGTTCTAAAAAATTATTACAATATTAACATCCTTTTAAAAAACAAGGTGTTGGTATTTTTGTAGCATTTTTTTTTTTTCACTTTATTGTGCTTTCCGATACTGAAAGCCTTACAGCTTATGTTTAAACGAACATTAATTCTGCTGAGAATAAAGCCCAAAGAGAGACCTTTACCCCGTATCTCACATAAATGGTAATGTAATCCCCATTTGTTTGGTTGATAGGCTTTCCCCTCTACTCACACTCTTTACCATCGGTGAAGGGGAAGATGCTACTGGCTATCTTACTAACATTCGACTAATTGACTTTGAACATAGTGAACATTCTTATTATTGAAAACGTTTACCGGTAATCTATATTTCGAAAATCTATATTAAGCATTTATATTTCATTTTATTGTTGTTTATATCAACTGGCACATTAAAAAGCTACCGACAGCAGATGATAAATGTTTTCTTCACTGCTAGTTGCTACTCTACAGCATAAACAACGGGACAATCTGCACTGTGTCACTCCCCCCTGACTTCATAATACAAACTAGCATCCCTTTATTTAATTAATTATTAGTTGAACATTTTGTAAAAACGACACTAAAATATACTGAAACATGTAATTGTCAAACATCTGTGTCACTGTATTTTATATCCATTTATGTATTTTATTTAATATTTTATTTTCTTGTGTGAACAACTTGGGGGGTGCAGGTATAAGAGGTAACAGCTACCAGTCTATTATACTGACGGACTCAGGACAAGTAGAAGGGGAAAGAAATGCCTTTGCATCCTCTCAACTTGTACGAAATGTCGTTTAGGCATCATGTTCAGAGGTTTTGAATAATGATTAAATATGAAAACTTTGCTAAAATATTTAACATTTAGAAAAAAAGGAGTGTAAAAGAATGAGTCATTCAAGATGAACTCTTACGTTAGGAAATTGCAAAATTAGTTATGAATGCGTGTGCAGCCATTCTTTTACGGATGAGAAAAGGAAAAGTTGAATTCTAGTCAAGATCTTTCAGCATCTGTTGATGAAACACTTATAAATTACAATAAACATTAAAGAGTTCATTACAGAAATTTGTGTGCATCACTGTACATCTTATAAATGGCTAAAACCCTTTTGATGCAACTTTGCCTAGTTATATTGTTAAGACTCAGTCACTGTTGTTTATTGTAAGTTAAATATTACATGCACCCAGACAAAATATTGTAGCCACAAAGAAAATGAAATGTATGAACTAAGTCGCTTGAAGAACATCATAGACATGACAATTCACCTTGTCATCAGTTCGGACTGTAAGAAAACAAGTTATGTTTCTTGCATCTTCTTTCAGAAATGGAAAGAGAGAAAGAAATCAGTGAAACCTAGTCCGTAAATATGTTGTTTAGTAATGTAAGCCCATGAAGAACGACCAGCTGAATGCTAGCCTCACGTCCACATGCCTCAGCAGAGGTGAACGATCATCCAACCAATATGGAAGTAACATTTGGTCAGCATGATTATTTCCCCTCTTTGTTATAGCTGTTTTCGAAAGTGAATATCGAAACATATCGTAGCTCCCCAAATTCATCACGATTCTGGGTAGGCACTGGTCCCACACACTGGCAGAAATTTCATGAGAAAATTCCTTCACTGCGATGATTCATTAATTTGGTGTTAAACACTCTCATTTCTTTTTTCTAAATTTACAATGACATATTCATACAACCTCATCTATTAATCAGTACAACAGAAGTCGACTCAACCTGGAATAGGTCTACAGAATGCAAGCTGATCAGCTTATTCGAAATATTATTAATTTTTGACATTTAATGAAATTCTGTCGATAGTATGTGCCAATAACAACTAAATCCAAAAGTATACTGGTTAATTTATATCCTAATAATTTTACATAGGTAACAAATTTATTAAAACTGTAATATTTGTAATATCTGATACAGTTTAATAGTTTCCATTTGGGTCATTCCATGAAAATGTGACATTTTCACGAAAAATAAAAATCTCACGAATCTCTCCTCGTTATATGGCTTTTTTTTCGCTATGATCCGAATTTTTTTTAATCTGACGACACTGACTGCGTAACAACACGTAAGTGGGAGAAAAATCACAAAGAAGTCTATGGTTTAAGAGCGCGAAATTATCTATTGGAAATCACATATTTGAATGCACATTTAAGGCAAATAAATCATTACTTATGTTAAATTCAATTACTAATGAAGTGCTGACCTTTGTTAATAATTATAATGCATAGAAACCGTAATACAATGATTATCGTGTTTGATTACAATTATTACGAAGAAAGGTTGAGAGTTCGTGTGTCACGCTCAGATGGACATTTGTTTATATTTCTTCAAAACCATTTAATTTTTTCATGTTTCATAAATGTAAAAGTGAGAAACATCACATAACAATCAACTTCTTATATGGACAACATTTTGATTTATGTACAAATTCTACAATAAAACCACGTGACACACGTAATACAATGACTGTGACACAAACAAAAATGTCATGTTCGTGTGTCACTAAATTTTATCCTAAAATCCAGTTACAATTTTTTTTTGTTATTGGAAGTCTTTATGCCTAAACATAATTAGTAGTGGAATTTCAAATACTTGTTGGTGATTCAGATAATTGTGAGTGTGTGTGCACACGTACCTGTGTGTTTTTTTTTTCAATGTAGTAGTATTTTTAGTAGTAGTATTTATTTATTTAACTTGGTAGAGATAAGGCCGTCAGGCCTTCTCTGCCCCTCTAATAGGAGATTCCAACTATAATATGAAGAATAAAATTACAATTAGTATTAAATTTACAATTACAATTACAAATAAAATTACGATTAGTATTAAATTTACAATTACAATTACAATAAAAATCAAAGTACGAAAAGATTACCTGACTAATTAAATGCACATATACTGTAGGTTAAACACTCTTGAAAACATGTGTTACATAACTGTTGTAAGAGGGAAAGGAACTGGCTACGCTACCCTATCATCTCCTGGTCTAGTTGCCTCATAAGTGGTGCCTTCCTGGTATCATTTGTGAGGTTCACACCTGTCTTCGGACATTTGACTAAACAACAATTGTTGTAAAAATATAGTGTGCAGACCTAGAATTCGTATAAAACATTTAATTTATGCCTGAAGTTCGTATAAAATATATATATTTTTTTAATTCTTTGAATTAAAAACTTACAAAAATTGGTTTATGTTAATTTATTACATATAAAAAAACATACTTATACAATACATTTTTATAATAGGTAGGTAGCCACCATACTAGGCCTATATATAAATAAATTGGTGTAATTATTTGCACATTAGGTAAATGGTACTAAATTTCTGATATTAATTTAAAATGGTTTTATTTAATAATATTAATTAACTTTCCCTATGTATCATTTAATAATTCTGAAAGATAGGCCTTTTTTAATCTATATTAGTTGTTCTATTAATATCATAAATATTAAATATAATTATTAAAACATTTCTTGATAGTATTTTCAAGAATTTAAGTTGGGCTCATTACTTGGTTGGATTTTTTCCGAGGTTTTCTCCAAATGTGAGGCGAATGTCAGGTAATCTATGGCGAATCCTCGGCCTCATCTTGCCAAATACCATTTCGCTATCACCAATCCCATTGACACTAAACAACCTAGTCGTTGATACAGTTTCGTTAAATGACCAAGTAAAAAAAAAAAAAAGACATCAAATATACAGGGAAAGTTACAAAAGGTTGTGGTGGCGAAGAATTTAAAGTGTCTGTGATGTTCAAGGAAGGGAAGTACTACAAATGGCTGACATATTGGTGCATTCGTCACATGACACTACACAGGAAATATCACCATATATGGTTGTAAACAACCGTGGATATTTTAAATTTGAAAGTGTATTTTTAGTGCCATCTAGTGTTGTTCTGTATAATAAGAACTATAGGCATAGTTTATAAGTCTGTCACAAGAAGTGATGTATTATATTGCATTTAAAACAATTAGTAGCCAACATTACAGAAATGTTTGTGTGTCACAACATATTTGCAATAATTTATTTCTTAATGGCAATGTTATTTTTTTTAAGTTTGTGATTTAGCAGTTACATGTACTACACAAGTGCCTTAATTTTTTTGGAAAACAACTGAATACATTTATGTCATTTGGCACAATAATATGAACATTTTCCATTTTGATAATAAATCAAGTGGCAAGAAAATTTTCGTGTGTCACACCACATAATATGTCATATTTTTTACATTATTAATTATTACTTTTCATAAAGAATTTGTGTTTATATTTAGGAATGCTTATGTTAAAAGACAGTAATGTCTTTTTCATGAACTACTAAGTATTTAATTAAATATCCTGCGAAGATCATAGTTACTTCGAAAATGTTACGTGTGTCACTATGGAATGACCCATTTCATTCATTAGGCAATTACAAAAACTGAAATAAACACTGTCCTACACATATAAAACCCTACATTACAATATAAAAGAATTAATTAAAAGAACTGATTAAAATTGTAGACCTATTTTGAATTCATTTATTTAAAAAATGGGTAAGAAATTAACCAATTAATTACATAACTCATGATCAAAAATAATAATATTCAGTCTTTTCACACTATCGTCAGGCCTATTAAACAGTTTTAATCCAATAACATTTAAACTATTTAACCTATAATAGGGTATATCAAACAATGATTGGCTTCTGGTGTTATATGTGTGAATTTCCTTTCAACTGTATTGTTACTCTCATGCTTTTCTACATTTAATAAACACTGAAAAATATATACGTAGATTAAGTTAATTACTGTAAGAATCTATTTAATGAAAACGGTTTTGCAGCATGCTCTCAATGTTGACTTGGATATTATTCTAATAGGTCTAATAGCATTTTTTTGCAACAACAAAACACCACTAATACTGCTACTAGGCTATTTCCCCATAGAAATTATATGTACTAAATTGTCAAGGGTAATTACTGTTTTTAGGAACTTAAGGTCATTTGGTCTCAACAGAAACTCTCAGACAGCTATAGTTTGCACTATTTGAATCGCACATGAACTATGGAATTCGTATATGGGGAAGTGCAACAGGATTCAATAGCATGTTATTACTGCAAAAAAGGGCACTGTGGGTAATATTCAACAAAAATACCAAAGTATCATGTAGGCCACTATTTCCAGAGTTACAGGTAACGTCAGTTTACAGTTTATTCATTTACAGAATCTTTATCTTCCTTAGATCTAATATAGATCTTTATCAACCTAGATCAGAAGTACATTCAACACTAGAAATAAATATATATTTGGTGCAAATTCAGTGTAAGTTCCAATACTTGCTTTTTTTAATGGCATCAAAATATTTAATAAGCTACCATTGGAGGCGAAAAAGGTATCAATAAATAGGTTTAAGTCCTGTGTACATACAGTATATTTGCTGAATAGAGCTTTCTACTCAATGAATGAATTCATGGAGTGTGATGTAAATACTGTATTTTAGAAATGTAATCCTTTATATTTCAATTTTTCTTTTTGTCTTTGTGTAAATGTGTTAAACTGCATCACATTCTGTTTATTTGTTGGGCATGTGCGAGTGTATGTGTGCGTGTGTATATTATCTAATCTGAAGATGTCATATCCAGGCTTTATATACTGGTTTCTGACAAATAGCCTGTTATTAATATTACAGGTGTTATTATTATTATTATTATTATTATTATTATTATCACCATAAGACTATAATTTATAATTAATTGAAAAAAGATGCATACTAAGCACACAATACATGATTATCAGGTACAAGTCTCAGGCTCTTTAACAAATATATAACTCTAGACAATTTAGTGCACATATCTAATATAGGTCCATGTGGGGTCAAGATCAATTTTTGATCAATCTTTATACCTAACACTTTGATTTCATTAACATTATTAACAATTTTTACATGATCATTCTCATAGTTCAATCTACAAATAAGATGTTGAGTTTTTTCTTATTAATTATAAGACCGTTAGCTCTAAACCAAATACAAACTTTTTCCATTGTTTGTTTCAAAGTTATTTCAAGTTAGCTCAATTCAGTGTGAACAATTAAAAAAGCAGTATAAGATGATTATTTGTTCGTCACTTTACTCTATATCACATATTTTGTCCTTAATGGTTTCATAAAATACTTTCTTTTTTTAAGTTCCTGCATAACTTATGTTTTCGTTAATGCAATCCATCATATAAATATAAATTAATTATATATAATATTTTCCCTACATACAATGTCAACATATGAGCAGACGAGACTAGTCTTAAATATTTTCTTCGACTAAAAATGCTGCAAACATCTACTGCCATCAAAGCATGTGCCAATTTTGTTTGTACTGCAGTCATTTCATTGTAGTATGGTATATATGAAAAGAAATAGTTTATTAGTTTTGGAAAGTGTAAAAATGGGGTTAGATTGGCATCTTCAGGTTATGTACCATACAAAGACTTTCGTACACGAGTGAATAAAAAAAATAACTACTTATCCTATTAATGTAAAAAATATTATAATAAACACAATCTCGGTAGAATCTCAGTACCAGTATTAATAGAAAACGTTAAATTACTAATACATAACAAAAATAAAGTACGAAATTTCCAATGGCAATCGATCAAACACTTCTTCGTTTAAAAAAATAGACAGTATCGTTTGAGACAGGTTAAATATTAAACTACAAGCTTAAAATTAACTTTACCTTTCCAATTAACAAACACCTCCCTAAATATTTTAATACAAATTTGATCTAATTTAATTCAAAAACACAAAATTCGGCCTCTTCGGCTCAACTGTGAATGGTAACGCCACCAAGTCTTCAGCTATTCACTGCCAACGTAATTACTACGTTGTTTACCTGTGTTTTTAGAAATAGAGAACATAACCTAGGAGAAGATTCATAAACTGTTTATACTCCTTGAAGTGTTCGGTTGTGTTCAACCAGAGCCATCTTCAGTTAAGGCTCTGGTTCAACGCAAGGAAGCCTCTCTTTCTAACTCGTTGGTGTAAGAACAATCCAAAGAGTTTGTAATTATATCACAGTCTAGTAGTGATGGGTCGTTCGCGAACGAACTGACTCTTTTGAACGACTCCCTCCGACGAGCTAGTAACGAGCTAGCTCACTCGTTGAGAGCTGCTCGTTCGCGAGGCACTACCAGCTCCTTCAGCTCGCGACTCTCAACCAGCTCACAGCTCGTTTCACGACTCCCGCTCTCGAATAACCAATGGCCGTCACTGCATGATCACGTGACATCTGTACTGCAGTGTTGCCATACCTACTGATTTAGCAGGAGATTTCCTGTTTTTCCATTGAATCTACTGCCCTACTGATTTTTTTTGTAAAAAGTCGGAATTTCTCCTGCTTTTTTGCATGCTGCAGTCATCAATGGTTCTATGCCCGGATTTTCAATTTATTACTTCAGTATACATATATTATGTCACCACGTCTTATTTCTGCATCTTATCCAGTGTTTTTATTTGTCTCCCTGCTCATAACGCGTCGCCACAATAATGCTTACAAGGAGCAAGGTGTCGCCTCTTGCCTGGAGTCCAGGCGACAGCTTCCGCCCTGTAGACTTAACACTATTCTGGCGACGGTATACGTGGTACAGTCATTAAGTTCTGACACTGACGCCTGAAGGGTAGGCACCCACAAGAATCTGGATGTCTCAGAAGATGCCGCGTGATACGGCGTACACTTAAACAGATCGACATCCTCCCTCAATATAGTCGCCGTTGGCCGCTATACACGTCTGCCAACGTTGGTGTAGCTGCTGGAAGCACCGCTGAAAGATGTTGGCAGGAAGATTCCGTACGGCTTCTCTTGTGGCAGTCATGACCTTTTCGGCCGCATAAAAATTACGCCCTGCTAGGATTGATTTCATGAGGGGAAAGAGAAAAAAAAATCGCATGGTGCAAGATCACGTGAGTACGGAGGGTGTGGCAAAACAGCGACCTGTTGCCTTCCAAGTTCCTCTTGGACAAGGATGGAGCGATATGCAGGGGCGTTGTCGTGTAGCAACAGCCAATTCTTCCTATGCCAAAGCTCAGGACGCTTACTACGAATTGAATTGCTTAAACGGCCAAGAATCTCTTTGTAGAGGATCTTGTCTACAGTTGCACCTTGTGGGATGAATTCTATGTGAACAATTCCATTTGAATAAAAAAAAACTGTTAAAGCATCACCTTGCCTTTTGACCTGTCTTGTTGCGGATTTTTCTGTCGTGGAAATAATGGCGTTTTCCAGGTGGCGGATTGTCACTTCAGTTGCGGATCGTAAAGGAAACACCATGTTTCGTCTCTAGTTATGATCGGTTATAGCAGTTTCGCCTAATTTCTGACAGAACGTGACGTTGGCCGTTGCTCAAACTGCAACATACTCGAGTTCCGACGCACGCATTCAAATCACCGGCACAACAAAGACCGTAGTTCTGCTTACAGTGCATGCACTCAACTGTCTCTTGTTGGGTCGAGAGACTAACTGACAAGGTATCATACCATGGCGCCACTTATGCGCTATAGTGCACCACAACGCCACTATGCGCTCAGTATTAGAACTTAATGACTGCACCACGTATATCAGCAGCACACTGTGCAGATAAAGGCCATACTGTTTTATACACATGACTCAGAGTTATGTGTCTCTCTAATCTGCTCGATAGTCTAAACATAATTTTACAGAATGATAGTTGTTTATAGAGAACGAATGTTTGAAACCTTACCACGAAAGGATGCACACCCTTTCCCCCCCCCCACACTCAGTAATATAATCTTCATGCAACGTAAGTATGTGATAAGTTATTTCAATATTGTTTTGGGAACCTGGGGAACAGACGAAGAAAACTTATTCTGATAATTCAGTAGTGAAGTTTGTTTCTCATTGTGTGCACGTGAAACAGTGAGAGAGTGCAGTGTGGGTACTGGTATTTTTGTGTTGCATATTCTTGCACAGTGATCTTTTAAAATGAGTGAAAGTGTCCCAGCAAGAAAGAAAAGGAAATACTCCCAGAATTATAAATCGGAGTGGGAAAATGATGAACAGTTTAAAGGGTGGTTATGCAAAAGCAGGAAAGGGGATAATTTTGCGTACTGTAAAGTCTGTGATTTTCATGTGTCTATAGGAGCAAGCGGGAAAACAGGTTTGCAAAGACATGCAGAAACACAAAAACATTTGAAAAGTTCGAAAACACTTTTAGGACAAATAACTCTATCAAGTTTTACGAGTGTGACTACAAAAATAGACACTCAGGTGAGAGAAGCAGAAGTGAGACTATCAGGTTTTGTAGCAGAACATAATCTGGCTTTCAATATTATGGAACATTTGCCAGCACTAATTAAATCTATTTGTCCAGATTCTGGAATTGCCAAAAAGATAACTTGTGGGCGTACAAAAACTACAGCAATCGTCCAAAATGTAACGGGAGTGGAAAGCAAAGAAAGATTGTACAAAATTCTGAGGGAAAAACAATTTTCTATCATTGTCGATGAATCTACGGACAAAAGTTCTACAAAACATTTGTGTATTGTTGCACGCGTTGATAATGGGGAAGGTATTACTGACGCTTTTTTCGATCTTATTCCAATAAGTGAGGGAACAGCGGGGCATTTATATGAACATGTAAAAACCTCGTTTGTGTCTAATGACATCCCATATAAAGACAACTTAATTGGCTTTGCTGTAGATAATGCAAGTTTTATGATGGGGAAAAGGCATTCTCTTTGCACATGCTCAAAGCAGATGTACCCAACTTATTTATTATGAATTGCATTTGTCATTCTTTTAATCTTTGCTCCTCGTACGCTTGCACCAAACTTCCACGCGCTCCTGAAGATTTGGCACGTGATGTGTATAATTTTTTTCATGCGAGTGCAAAACGTATTGAACTATTCAAAAAGTTTCAAAGTTTCGTGCAGGTCAAACCACATAAACTGTTGCATCCCAGCCAAACACGTTGGTTGTTCCTACAAAGTGTAGTTTCCCGACTTCTAGAGCAATATGATGCACTGAAACTCTTTTTCACTCATTGACCTGCAGAGGATAGATTGTTAGCTTCATAATCTATTCTAGAAAAACTAAACAATCCATTCAATAAACTTTATTTGGAATTCCTTAAATTTGTGCTACCAATTTTCAATAGATTGAATAGACAAATGCAAAGCGAATATCCTCAAATCCATCAGTTGCGAACTAATGTATGTACTTCTGTCAAAACCATTGCAGAATGCTACATAAAACCGGAGTATATTGGAAACAAAAGAATATAAAATATTGATTATAAGGATCCCATTAAGTTTTTGCCCATTGAAAATACGTCTTTGGTGCGAAAGTTGCCATTTCCTTGCGTACCTGAAATCTCCAAGAGCAAGGCAAAAAATTATTCAAACTAAGGTGTATAGAATTCTACATAGAGTCACTTCGTCAAATATTTGATCGATTTCCATTCTCAGATCCAGTAATGAAGGATTTACAAATTCTGGATCCCTTAGTATTAAAAGACTCCGCCATTCAATCTGTAGCACCACTTGCAGCTTCATTCCCTAACATTATTGAGGAGACGAAAATTCAGGAACTCGATACTGAATGGAGGTTGTTGCGCAACACAGACATTGCTACGGGCAGTGACGGTACCGTTCAAGACTTCTGGATGAATGTGAGAAAAAGAAAATACGCCGGCAACAGTCCTGTGTTTCCATTACTATCAAAATTTGTTGAGTCTTCCCCATTCAAGTGCGGCCGTGGAACGAGTGTTTATTTTTATTTTATTTTATTGAGTTATTTTACGACACTGTATCAACATCTAGGTTATTTAGCGTCTGAATGAAATGAAGGTGATAATGCCGGTGAAATGAGTCCGGGGTCCAGCACCGAAAGTTACCCAGCATTTGCTCGTATTGGGTTGAGGGAAAACCCCGGAAAAAACCTCAACCAGGTAACTTGCCCCGACCGGGATTCGAACCCGGGCCACCTGGTTTCGCGGCCAGACGCGCTGACCGTTACTCCACAGGTGTGGACTGGAACGAGTGTTCTCGTCAGTTAACTTGATGAAGACTGAAACAAGAAACAGACTTGGAACTAAAACAATCTGTGGTTTACTGCACACAAGAAGACTTTTATCAGGATCTCAGTGTTACTCATTTCCAATAAACACTTCACTAACGCAGAGAGTGACGGACAACATGAGCGAAAATAAAGAAAACTGAAGAAATAATGGAACTGCTGATAGTTTCTGAAGATACGATGCAGGGTGAGTAAGTTTATTGTTATAACTTATAGACCCTAATGTTGCAGTAAAGCACACAATCACATGTTATTCAAAGTGACTGTCACTTGTCACTATCTTACTGTCATACTGTCTTTTTTGGACAGAAGTCTGTTATAATCGCAGCTAATGCAGTACTGTCTTTAATATAATCTTTAAAATAAATCTAGTTCTATCGAAAATCGTTTGTGAATAGTGTATACAAAAAAATTCCTGATTAATACATTTTAATGCGGAACATTGTCAATGAGACATTAGGCCGGGTGCACACAGAATCAGACGCGACGCTACGTTTTGCTTTACAACGCCTCGCGACAGCTTAAAACTGTCTGCTCGTGACACCTGATTAGTTGGCTGTGTGGGTTTGGAAAACTGGCCTAGGCTATAAAATGGCGTCAATAATAGAGGACTGTCTATATGAAAAATTCCATTGTATTTGCTTATTATTTCCTAAGGACGCAAGCTCCTAAAACTCTATACGATTGAAAGAGTCTTAAAATTAAAATGTACTGCACAAACGTCATTTTTTTATATTTATGGACTACTTCACGACTCACAATAAAGAAAAATAATATATTAAATCAATAATGAGTGATAGTATAGAGCAGAGAATTAAGATTACTACAAATTACACTGGTCAACAGTCATTTTGCGCCAGACATAAAATTAACAAATTCTTACTAATTTCGACCTCCTGAATTAATAAATAACAAGCAAAATGTTCCATCACTTCGGGTTTTCGAGATGCACAATATAATTAATTTTCTAGGCATTTTATTTAAAAAATCACCGTATTTCGTGTGTAACTATTTTGTTTTACAAATGTGAAGACCCATTATGTGAAAACAATATTAGTATAAGTAGGGCACCATGTTGGAAGCACTTGTAGAAAGGGAAATTATGTTATTGCCCTTCTACGACTCTTATTTCGAGGGAGTGAAACAGGTTCGCGGTATAAATTCACTTGAGTTTACCTGATTTTACTTGAGATGTGCATTTCTTTCACGGTGAGCTTTAATTACATTACTGTAGTTTATATTTTGCAATATATCACCATGTCAAAACCACATCTAGAAGCGGAAATTGTTTTATTGTCCTTTTCGGTTCCATTTGGAGGGGAAGAAACAGGTTCGCCGTATGAAAACGCTTCAGTTTACCAGGATATTTCTGTGGTGTTACTATTCTGTGTAAGACGTGTATTTCTTTAAGTGTGCTTTAATGATAATATTCAAAGTACGAATGGTTTATATGTGCGGATTTGTAGTATTGCTTTTTGGAATGCAATTAGGCTACACAAAATTTTTCTGCTTTCTGTACGAATTGGACAGTCGCGCTCGAGATATTTTATTTTTATTTTATTGGGTTATTTTACGTCGCGCTCGAGATAAGCATTATAAAATAAAACGACAACCACTAAAGCCAAGGAAGAAAAATATTATACATCAACCACTTGTACCTTAAAGCGAAGTAATTTTACCCCTTTTACACAATAAGTTAGGGTTAATGAAGAATTTTGTTTTTTTTGTTATTTTACGACGCTGTATCAACATCTAGGTTATTTAGCATCTGAATGATATGAAGGTGATAATGCCGGTGAAATGAGTCCGGGGTCCAGCACCGAAAGTTACCCAGAATTTGCTCGTATTGGGTTGAGGGAAAGCCCCGGAAAAACCTCAACCAGGTAACTTGCCCCGACCGGGATTCGAACCCGGGTCACCTGGTTTCGCAGCCAGACGCGCTGACCGTTACTCCACAGGTGTGGACAAGAATTTTGTTAAAGGGATAAATTATAAAACTGAAGCATTTAAAAAATATCTAGGAAAAATTTCCTGCTATTAATAATCCGTGGCGCTGCACCCCGTGTAGAGCCCAGACCGACCAGCTGGCTGCTGGCCTCACGTCCACATGCCAAAACAGAGGTGGACGATCATCCAACTAGAATGGAGGTATCGTGTGGGTAGCACGATGATCCCTCCAGTCGTTATACCTGGCTTTCGCAACCGGATTTCGCTACCTATCGTAGCTCTCCAAGTGCATCACGATGCTAGGTGGGCAGCGGTCCCATACACTGGCCGAAATTTCATGAGAAAATTTCTTCCCCCATGAGGACTCGGACCAGCGCGCATTCCTCAACATTTCCTGCTATTAGTGATTCAAAAATGAAAGAGGGAGTTCTCAATGGACCACAAATTAGAGAAATAATGGACAATCACTTCGAATCTTTGCTGGAAGGAAAAGCGACAGCCGTCTGGATAGCATTCAAGGAAGTTGAATTAATTTTCTGGATAACTGTAGAAGTGAGAACTATGAAGAACTAGTGAAAAATTTACTGTTGGCGTATTAAACTAGGGGTTGTAAAATTTCCCTGGAAATTCACTTCCTTCACTTACATCTTGACTTTTTTCCCCCGATAATTGTGCGATTTCAGTGATGAGCATGATGAGCGCTTCCATCAAGAAATTTCAACTATGGAAGAAAGATACCAAGGACAATGGAGTACCAATATGCTAGCAGACTATTGTCGGACTTTAGCTCGTGATGTACCTGATGCCCAGTGTAAAAGAAAATGCAGAAAAAGAAAGCTGTAATCTTCTGAACAGTGAATATTTAGCCTTATGGTCATTATATAAAACAATATTTTGAATAGATATAAATTCCAAAATTTCTCAAAAACCGTAACCAACAACTGTTTTTATTGTCATATTCGTATTCAGGAGGCTCAAATTATATAGAAAACTTATATCACATGCCTAGCGCAAAAAAAAATGTTAACATTTGTTACGCAGTGTTATTATTATAAATATTATAAATTATTATTCACCTGGTGCTTTCATCTCATTTGCAATTTTTCACATATTTTTCAGAAACCACATTATTCTCGTGATATTGTTTCAAAGATTGTAACTTTCCTGTACTAAATCAACTAATATATCCGCACCGAGCTCCATTAAGAATAATGTGCACTACACAACAATAGTATTTTTTGTAGATAATGAAAGCGTGCAATCATAGCCACTACTAACGCATGCGCAGTACACTGCAGCTGTCAGACAGTCTCCTCGCGACGAACTTCTAGCAGTCATTCGATGTTGTCTCTTCGTGTCTCCTTGTGTCTGCTCGCGACCGTCGCGCCGCGTCTGATTCTGTATGCACCACATCATAAGAAATCAATGGGAGACAAGTACCACGAGACAAAATGTCGCGCCGCGCCGCGCCGCGTCTGATTCTGTGTGCAGCCGGCCTTACTGTGGAGAAACAAAATTGCATTGGGCGTCTAGTCGTCTGTTTAATTACATACGCTGAGTAGAGATGACAGTAGTTACATTTAGCAAAATTGTTCATTTCATTGGTTAAGGATGTGTTATTTAGTAATACAACAGTACTATCTTTCTACAGGGGCGGCCCGTCCCTATGTGCTACAGTGCTACAGCACAATGATAATTTTTGCTCAAATAATGTATTTGTAATACCATAGTATTTGATCTGTCATTTGACAATTTCCCGTGGTTATGTTCATGACGCATTATAGAGTGTTTAGTCTTCGCTCTTCGCTCTTTGATGCCTCAGGGGGTACAATGTGCTACTCAAAACTTTACATGAGAATGTAGACAATTAATGCGCATGTGCGAAGCTGAAATCACTGCCCTGATTGGCTATTTTTACGCGGGGAAGTGCTGTAGTCAGCTTCAGCACAACACAGCTTGGAGATTGCAAAAGTAAAGCGTAACGAGAGAATGCTTGTTTGTGGAAGAGCTCAGAACTATGCACAATGTATTTGGTAATTCAAATGTCCGACTGCTGCTGCCATCTGCCTGTTTTTTTAGGTTCCTCCTGAATCAGTCAGCAAGCGACGGAGAACGGAATCCCAGAAAATTGATGCCAAGGAAGTATATGACCATACAATTCAGGAAGCTACTCACCCGTTTCCAGCCTTTAATAATAATAATAATAATAATAATAATAATAATAATAATAATAATAATAATAATAATAATAATAATAATGATTTATTTAACCTGGCAGAGTTAAGGCCATACGGCCTTCTCTAACACTCAACCAGGAGTAAAAACTGAGTTACAAAAACACTACAAATTTACAAAGTACACTACAATTTTACACACAAAACTGAAGGAGATAATAATAATAAAATGTAAACAACAAGTAAGAAGAAATCAGACATAACATATAACATACAGAAAGAAAGAAAAAAGCATAATAAAACGTGAACAGCAAGTCAAAAATAAATGAGGCATACAAAGTATAAAAAATAAGACAATTATTGATAATAATAATAAATAAGAATGGTAATAATGATAATAACAATAATAATAATAACAGGCCTAATAGTAATAATAATACTAATAGTAGTAATAAAACAGTGCAGTACAAAGCATACAATGAATACAATATTTTAAGTACACAGTAAGGAAAATTATGATTATATATAGCTCAACTTATCACATTAGAGATACACCATTATCGGAAAATATGAAAACAAAAATATAAAATAAGTTAAATGTCACTAGAACATAAAAAAATGTGAATACGTGGAAACATGCAATACAACATTTGTCATAATAGTAAGTTAGTTTGGCAACTCGTCATAAGATAATTTTCTAACTTTGATTTGAAAGATTTCAATGTTCGGCAGCCCTTGACTTCAGGCGGCAGAGAGTTCCAGTGACGAGAGATAGCAACAGTGAAAGATGAGGAATACAGAGATGATGTGTGAAAGCTACCTAGACGCAAAAAAATTGTTAAACAGCACATTTTTTGACAATTTTTCGCATAATTTTCCTGAACGAGAACTTGAAGTTGCTGTCAACAGCTATACTGTACTGAACAAAAGAGTGTTAAAGCAACGTTAAAGACACAAGTTGGAGTTCTATACGAAAGACTCGACTTCCGGAATATAGATGGCTGTTCAATTGTTACAATACATAGTCTCCAATAATTCGCAGGATCCATTCTGTGAAGTAACGAAGTTGTTAAATATTTTGGTTACAACACCAATGACCACTGCTGAGCCAGAAAGATGTTTTTCTTGCTTGAAACGCATAAAAACGTTTTTAAGGAACACTATGTCCCAGGATCGCCTCGCTGCTCTTGCAATATTGTCAATAGAAAAGAGTATGATGTGCAAGATGGAGGGGTTTAACACCAGGGTAAATGACAAGTTCTGCAGTAGGAAGGAACCTCGTATGGACTTCATATTTCGTCACTAGGCGAGTCTCAAATTAAGATAAATACATTTATGTGTATACAGTAGGCAGATGTAGAGATTGTAGCACACTCATTATTTTGATCACCAGCCGCTACTGCTTTCTTACAGTAGGCCTACACTGTAATTAATATGGTAATACAAAAAGGAAATTCATGTTTAATTAATCTACTGTAATCTCCTGTTTTTTTTCGATGATTTTCTTCTGATTTTCGTGAGTAGGTCGTGGCAACTCTGATCTGTAGTTACTTTGAGAAAGACAGAGAAGATGAGACCGCGCCATACGCTGGTAGCGGACGGATGTGGAACTAATATTACGCGGTTTTCTATCAGCTGTCAGCTGACGTTTATGTTGCAGGCTTTGTTATTTCATCTATTTTGTTTAACATAATACGATTGTCCCTTTTATCCTTCTGATTCCTAATGTCATAGATTAGACTATTATTGACAGTTTCAATTTGTTACGCAACCAGCTCTTGAACGCAAAGACGTTTTATAGTTGAACGACGTCGTTCGCGATCTGTCTAGCCTCTCGTTGACGAACGAGCTAGCAGCCAGCTCGCGAACGAAAGAGCTGGCAACCAGCTCGTGAACGAACTGACTCTTTTGAACCACTCTCTCTTGGGAGCGCGCCTAAGAGCCGGTTGGGCTCATCACTACAGTCTAGTACAACGAGCTAGACTTCTAGCTCGTTGGTCGAGTATATACAGTCACGAAGCTCAATACTTACTAAACATGCATCCATAGATAGTTGCTAACCACCAGGATCGCCACTATCGTCTCATCACAGACCCTTTTCCTAGTAGTTGATAAAACGTATTGTACTTTCGATATCGCGTTCTTTTGAAAAAAATAACACCTTCCTTCCACTACTGAAATATGAAATACATAAGGTTTATATATTATTTTCATAAAGTATATATTATATATTTATAAACTCACCTTCCTGGATCTTTCGGAAGAAAGATAACTCTGACCTCTTTTTCTTACAATTTATAGTGCTACAATCGTCTCCTTGTCCCACATTATTATTCAAATTATTGTATTTTAGCCATTTACAGTTATTACAACCGATAACTTACATTTCATAGTTTACTAAACTTTTCACAACAATGCGAAATACGGCACAGTCAATGCCTTTTCGATCTAGACCAGGCTATAATATATGTTCGGGTTTTCTATTTCAGTGTATGGAGCTCAGTGAAATATTAGCCTATATTATAACTTTATTGCGTATCATTGCTAAGTTTTATTTAGTGTAATGTCTCCATAAGTTCCGTTTATTTCTTGTTGAATATGTTGCAGAAATAATTACAAAGCTGTGTATGTTATGTCATATGGAAATTATAGGCTATGTTTACTATATTTAACATATATTCCTATATTCGCAATTACAGATTATAATTAAACATAATGTCATGTATGATACCCCGCACATTCAATTTATCTGCATTTTAATACTACAATTGAATACTACACCGTATCATTTAGCCTTGGTTTTTCTGAACCGATGCATGCGACGTGCGAAGTGCGTGTCCCGCCTCGCACAAATCCGGACTACATGAGAGATAGTGCGTGGTTTCTATGGCTGCGAGGTGCGCGATCTGCGGAGGTTCGCAGATAGGCCTCGCAGCGTCGCCTCGGACCGAATCGCGCGGCCGGATTTGTACGACGCGTGCACTGCGAGGCTTCAGCAAATGGCTTTGGATCTAGAGGAAAGAAACAATGGTGGGTGGTGAAGGAAAGTTGTAAATTCACATTTTTTTCACTCCTTAAGAGTCGACTTGGTTGGCAAGTTGGTATAGCGCTGGCCTTCTATGCCCAAGGTTGCGGGTTCGATCCCGGGCCAGGTCGATGGCATTTAAGTGTGCTTAAATGTGACAGGCTCATGTCAGTAGATTTACTGGCATGTAAAAGAACTCCTGCGGGACAAAATTCCGGCACATCCGGCGACGCTGATATAACCTCTGCAGTTGCGAGCGTCGTTAAATAAACCATAACATTTAACACACTCCTTAAGTTTAAAGGAATTCACAACTTTTCGAAGATTGGTTCTATCTTCCTCTTCAGCTGAGAAAAGGAGGAGGTGAGAAGGGTAGCGTACTTGTCGAAGTCGTTACAAACACCTATTCTACTTGACTAACCAACGATAGATTGCAAAGAGCGGAATATAAAATAAGTAGGAGATGAAAAACGAACATGAGGGTTCGTAAGAAAATATATATGAAGAAAATACTAACGTATCTAGAAAAAATTGAAATTAGATAGCCTAGGTAGAGTAGAAAAAGACAGTATACTGGTCTCAAATAACTGTGCATCTAGCAGTAAAACCGTATTCATTCACTAACAGTGTTCTTCCCAAGGGCAGATCTTTCACTGCAAATCCAGCATTATGCAATCTTCCATATTTTCTACCTTCCTCTTACAATTAGTCTCCACATACGTTCCAAATATCTTAATGTTATGCATCATCTGATAATTACTTCTGCTCCGAACTTCTTTTCCCGTTCACAATTTTCCTTCCAGTGCATCATTCAGTAGATAGTTTCTTTTCAGCCAGTGACCCAACCAATTTGTTATCTGTTTACAGCAAGGATATCAACGCGCCTGTATTACGTGCTCATACTACAAGCAATACAAATCCAACAAGGTTCACTTTTCAGCAAGATAAAGTGCAGTCATCGCTCTTAAGGAAACGTTTTGCAGGTTCTTAGATCACCAAGTGCAGGCGCTTTGATATCCCTGGTTTACAGCTTTTAAATGAGTCCAATACTCATTACTATTTTCAGGTGTGGATTCTAATTTAGTGGCTTTCTCTTGAAAACTTGCTTCAAATTTTCTTCTTTCTCTTCGTTCTTCAGTTTATCTATATCCAATTTCGTCGCAAGAAAAATATTAGAATTAGATACACGTAGCGTTGAAAATAGTCTAATGAAGATATCACTGTCTTCTCCACTAACAATGCAGGATAATTTTGGCTTCTTCTTTCAAAAGTAGCAAGGTGGCGAGATCCATTGGACATAACGAGCACTCAGAACTGATCCACGGGAAATCGCAGAATATGAAACCACAAGTCTCGCAGCGTCATTGCGAAGCAAAGACGTTTTATGGTTTAACCTAGACTCACTACGAGCGCTGTTCCTCGACCAAAAATTGAACACTTTCGCGCATCTCCATCTTGGGGCAGAGAGCCATGTGATTACAATATGTTTACATCACAATTCCGCTTAATTTGAAATAACATAGAAGGTTATTCAGTATTATTGAATGTGTTAGGAGTATGTGCGTATTAATTTAATCAATAGTGTGTGTGTATAGTGTTTATATAGTTTAAATGAATCGTTCTCCTGTGATATACGTGAAATCAAAGTGTAGGCCTACTATTGTGCTACATGTGAGGCCTATACAAATAGTATTTTAATCATATTTCTTTGTTATAAGTGAAACCATCATGTGCTCTTGTGCTGCATACAACTGTACAAATAGTGTTCTTTTATCATTTATTTTCATCGTACTCCTATATAAATTCCGTAAGAGGAATCATGGTGCATAGTTGTGCCGCATACAACTGTACGAATCGACGTAAGAAGGATTCGGAAATTTCTTTTCACAAGTAAGTTAGTTACATATTGTATTAGGATATTGTAAAATGACTGAGAACATTAGTACATATTTATTGTGTTAATAGAAGAGAGTGTTTTATAGGAGTACGCGCAAACTTTCTTTTTAGGTTTCCATTGGGAAAGCCTGAGCTTCTCTGTAAATGGTTATCTCCTGTTAAACGCGATAAATTTATACCATCAATTCACCACCAGTATTGCTTTGCACAAGAAGATAGTTAGCCAGCATCTCTCTAAATCAATTTTATTTATGAATGAATAAGTGAGTGCAAAATAAATCTGGTTAAGTATTTTCATACTATCTAGATATGGCCTAGTTACAATATTTTGACATTCTTGCACATATTCGATTTAATAATAACAGTTGATGCATTTCCTTGTTTATTGAAATATTTATTATTAGGCCTAAGCAAAATGCACACAGTGTGCAAGATTAAGTTAATGTCCTACCTCGATTAATGAAATATTTCAGGAACTCCATCGGTACAGATTTGATGAATTGTGTAAATATGAATAGGCCAAATCACGAAGACAAGAATTTTTAATTGACAGTTTTAGCATATTACCTTAATATTTGTTGTTCACAAAGATGACGATTACTGACTGACAGTTCCAGTTTCTCCAATTATTTGCTGTTGTAGACTACTATTGGTATGCAGGTGATTACGTTTCACTGTTTATATTTGTTTTTAATCCTTGTTACTCTTTTAGCTTATATTTGGTTGTTTTTTATGGTATAGTAATAAATCTTAGTGTCTTTTGCGGTTGCGTTCTATCAGCATTACTTTTCGTCCGCTATTTTTCACGACTGCAAGATGCACACAATATGCAAGATTAAGTTAATGTTCTCACTCGATTATTGAAATAATTTTCAGGAAGCCCATCCTACGGATATGATAAATTATGTAAATATAAATACCCCCAAGTCACAAAGACGACGACGATTATTGACTGACAGTTGAAGGATTAATATCTTTGATTATTTGATGTTATACCACAAGAATGCAGATAATTACGTTTTACTATTTATATTTGTCTTTATCCTTGTTACTCTTAGGCTCATGTTTGGTTGTTTTTATGTTGTATAGTAATAAATCTTAGTTTGTTTTACGATTGCGTTCTATCAGCATTGCTTTCCGTCCGCTATCGTCACGGCCCAAAGATGGCGGCGAGAGACCGCTTCAATTTGGGTCCAGTCGTATCTTCTGCGCAGCCGGCAGTGTGGGGACTTGTTACGAAGATGATACGCAGCACCGGCCTTGGTTTTTCTGAACCAACTACACTAGAGATAGTGAGTGGTTTCTACAGCTGCGAGATGCGCGATCTGTGCAGCGTCGCAGAGAGGTCTCGCTGCGTCGCCTCGGACAGATTCGTCCGGCCGAATTTGTGCGAGGCGCGCACTGCGAGGCTTCAGCAAATAGCTTTGCATCTAGAGGGAAGAAACAATGGTGGGTTGTATAGGAGAGATGTAGATTGGATTATTTTTACATTGCTTAATTGTAAATGAATTCACAACGTTTCGGAGAATGGTTTTATCTTCGTCGTAGATGAAAAAAAAAGGAGAGTGAGAAGTTGAAGAACAATATGAGATATATGAACAGATGTATGAAGAAAATAATGAAATATATAGGAAAATAGAACAATTATAATTTAGATGTGTTGAGTAGGGAAAACCTACATTCACGTCCACGTCGTGGCCCCCGGGGCAGTGTAAACTCTGGTTATAGCAAACGGGAGAGAATGAGAGCGAGGGTCCGTTCCTCACAAACCGGAATCCTTTGGCTATGGGATCATACCCAGATAGAAAAGCAGGCAGGTTTAGAGGTCTTAAGGTAACAATCCCACCACGAAACGCACTCAATGAGGGACTAATGCCCTATTCTGAGGATATTTTCATATACTTGTAATTTTCAGGCGAAAAGATGGGAAGCGGTGGAGAGACCAGCTTTTAACCAGCGTTCATCTGAAGCGGAAAAGACGAGAAGGCCTAGTCCAAGATAATTAATATGAGGATAGTGATGATGATGACGATGATGATGGAGGAGTAGGGAAAGTGTCTACTGGATGCAAATAACCATGAATCTAGCAGTAGAATAGCATAGGGAAGCGTAAATTTGTAGAAAACGTGTAAAAAAAACCGGCAATCGTACCTCAGGAAGGTTTAAACTCGGTCGAAGTTTTCATATGTCCCCATCAAGCAACAGAGTTTAAACCTCCCTGACGTATGCTGAGCTGTCATACAGCAATATTAAAACTGAATAGAAAATATTACAGCGCCCTCCCACGTGATTTGTTTCGCAGCCGGAAGATGTAGATTAGGTTATTTTACGACACTTTATCAACATCTTAGGTTATTTAGCGTCTGAATGAGATGAAGGTGATAATGCCGGTGATATGAGTCCGGGATCCGGCACCGATAGTTAGCCAGCATTTTCTCATATTGAGTTGAGGGAAAACTCCGGAAAAACCTCAACCAGGTAACTTTCCCCGACTGGGAATCGAACCTGTGCCACCTGGTTTCGCGGCCAGACGCGCTAACCGTTACTCCACAGATGTGGACCACAGGTCATAGAGAACTACAGTAAATAAATTGGTGTTGTGGACCATCATAACTGGTTAGCAGGAAAATATGCCACTTCAACCCGTGGAAAAAAGTTGTACTAGGATCTCTTTGTTAGAATGTGGATATTGCTATAGTAAATGGTTGGATTATCTACAGAGAAATGCGTGGACGAGACTCCCTGGACCTACTTGAATTCCGACGATGCTTGGCTGTTCAATATCAAGATGTTTTCGAACTGCAAGAGAATGGGGAGCCCTATTTCATCACCTCGAGGAGTGAAATTTGATAGGCCTATGAGGTTTGATAGTAGAGGTCATTTCATTGCAAAACGACCCTCTCAGGAACACCGCCGGATGGAATGGTGTAAATGCAGACCAGTAACATTCCGCAAGAAGTGTGATGTAACTCTCTGTCAAAGATGCTTTGAGCCTTACCATACTAGGTAAAGACAGACATTACCGGTACTAAAATAAATGTGTTTCATTACTGCTGCAGCATTGTATTATTACATTAAATACTAAAACTGTCATAAATAAATTTATTTAGCCTATATTGGTGAAAATGTTTCTGGTTACAAAACATTAAATACGAAAAAATATATATATATACATTTACTTTATTCCAAATGAATATGCAGATATCATAAGTGCCCAACGGTCTATTTATAGACCGGGTGATTTTCAACTACTTTGTGCAAGGCAGAAGAAACAAAACATTCTTGGCATCTTATGGATTAAATTTATGAAATAGATACATTCTTTTCGTTTTTTTTTTAATAAAAAAAATTTGGGCTTTAATGGGTTAATTAAATACAAAATTCTGTAGAAAAGGTTTCTTGAGACTCTAAAATAACTTCTGAATTTTGTTTCACCATCAATCAGATAGCGTTTTACAAGTTATTATAGGCACCCTCGCTTTTCCTATTCTTGAAGATATCACTGTCTTCACCACAAAAAAAAAAAAAAAACGCAGAATCATTTCCTCTTCCATCATTAGCAAACAGGCGACGAGATCCATTGGACACACCACGCGCTCAGCGACTGATCCACGGGAACTCGCAGCTTGAGAAATCACAAGCCTCGCAGCATCATTGCGAAGATGGTTCGCAGCGCCAGCCTCGCATCTCGCATGCGTCGGTTCAGAAAAACCAATGCTTTTCTCTGCTCTGTTATCATATGTACTCTACACACCCTGCCGCTGGAACGCTACTGTCACATTTGCTGTCGTGTGTTTGAGGGGGGGGGGTGGAAGTGTCGTAGTTGCGCGAATATATGAACACAGCCCGGCGATGCTGCTCTTGCTATTGAAGTTTAACCTTGCGCTCAGCCGCCATCTTGCTTCACTATGCCGCACCATAGACTTACTAAATAACCGCTAGACCGCTCATTGGCGCTAGTGTTATGCTCCCAAATTGAACAGCCGACGGGCGGCCATTTGCTTGGTTGAGATGAATAAGTACAGGTTTAGTTCGTGTGCTATTTTTAATTGCAGCAATGCACACAGATGTAAAGATAAAGAAGAAAGGAATGTTACATTTCACTGATTAGTTAATCTTTAATTTCTACAATATTTTTGGCCCGTATTATGTTACAGAAGACAAACTATTGTATTTATACGACTGTTTGTGCTTCAGATGTCCTCTGAGTAAAGATTCCCTTAACCGAAAATGGATAGGTGCAATCCGCAGAGAGAATTTCTACCCTACAATGAATCATTCAGTGTTTCAACTCATTTCGAAGATAGTTGTTACCTCTCAAATTACGTTATTACCGTATACATTGTTATTGTCCTTCATCCACTCCATATCCTTCCCTTTCTTCAAACACCTGTTGTTTCAGTGCATACATGAATAATAAAATTATTCACCGAATTCGAAGACACAGAATTAATAATAATAATAATAATAATAATAATAATAATAATAATAATAATCCGTGGCGCTACAGTCCGTGAAGACCCCAGACCGACCAGCCGGCTGCTGGCCTCACGCCCACATGCCGAAGCAGAGGTGGACGATCATCCAACCAGAATAGAGGTATCGTTTGGTTAGCACGATGATCCCCCCAGCCTTTACAGCTGCTTTCGCAACCGGATTTTGCTACCTATCGTAGCTCCCCAAGTGCATCACGATTCTGGGTGGGCACCGGTCCCATACACTGGCCGAAATTTCATGACAAAATTTCTTTCCCCATGAGGATTCGAACCAGCGCGCATTCCGTAACGCGAGTCCTAGGCGGGATGCCTTACACCACGACGCCACGGCTCGGGACGGTACAAATAGATCCTGTTTAATATATATATATATATATATATATATATATATATATATATAAACAAATTTCAGAGCCTAAAAGCTGAAACATGTTAATACTGCATGTACTATCCACTCTTTAAGTAATGGCATAACACATTTCAAATTCAACTCTCAGAGCAAGTATTAGGCCACATAGCCTGTTAGAGGAATTTTCACACCATCGTTCCTTTGGACAACTCAACAGAAACTGTATAAACTACAAAAAGTTAATTTTATAATATGGCCTGATTGAAAGTAACTCTTGTCTTAGTTACGGATTAATGAAACAGTTTTTATACTACTACTACTACTACTACTACTACTACTACTACTACTACTACTACTACTACTACTTACTGCTGCTGCTGCTACTACTACTACTACTACTACTACTAATAATAATAATAATAATAATAATAATAATAATAATAATAATAACAATGCTTTTTGATTTTATACAACATTTTAACCTACAGATTAAATTAAAAAGTAGACATTATTAACCTTGGTCATGAATATTCACATTCGGAGTTCCTATGAAAATGATGCAAGCTTGACAGCCTGGTTGAATCCCGATAAAGCGGATCGAGATTGATAAAAATCCCGATTTGAGGGATAATAGCCTAGAACGTAATTTAAACAAGTTAGTCTGCATTTCCTATTATCCGATATTTTTATTTATATATTGACTCAAATGGTTACATTGTAAACATAGAGGTAACCCGCGGAAATTTAGTAAATCTGTGAGGTAACCAAGCTGATTGCCGTAAGGTAACTCTACTCGCAAGATAATAGTTCCCCTAGTTCTACCACATTGTTGATTAATCCGTTTCTGTACCTAGTTGCTGTTCTCGCAAGTAATCAACATTGTGTATTTTAGGTGCGTTGAGTGCCAAAAAAAAAAGAGCGTTTTGATATCGTATTTTACACTAATAACAGACACATAAAATTCAGTGGCGGCTGATTGACTGAGGCAAGTGAGGCCGGGCCTCAGTCACTTGGCTTAACTGAAATCAAATTTTGTGTTTCTATTATAATGTATTAGTTATTTGAATGAAGCATATATCGCTGTAGAAGCATTTGAAAACTTTGTGATGTATATAGACCTGTTTTGCAGTAAAATTTGTTCCTGAGGGCAGGATCGCTCGTGCCGGGTCTGGCTTGTGATGTATATAGACCTGTTTTGCAGTAAAATTTGTTCCTGAGGGCAGGATCGCTCGTGCCGGGTCTGGCTTGTGATGTATATAGACCTGTTTTGCAGTAAAATTTGTTCCTGAGGCCAGAATCGCTCTGCCGGGTCTGGCTTATGCATTTCATGTCCTTTCGCGGGCTTTGAGTTTGCGCTTAAAACGTTGTAGCTGAGGCACAATTCATCTGGCCTGGTCAGGTTTCACTTCTCCCATCCATGGGCCGGCCTCAAGGATCGAGTGGGGTGGGAATAGCAGTGGTGACTTGTCTTCCTAAATAGGCCATAAATGACAAAATTCCAGCTCTTTGGCAGGCAGAGACCCACTCTATTCTCTCCCCTTATGTCTTAGTTTATGACATAAGCGAGGGTGTTCTAATATTGTACTTCGTAGTACAGTAGTGAATCTGGGCCAATGGTATATATTTCGGGAAAATATAAACAGAAACAAATGAGAGAAATAATGCTGGTGCAGTTAATTCATTGTTAGAGTATCCATTTTCGAGAAGAAATAATACTGAAATAAAGGAAGTTTTAAATAAAGAGAGAGACTACCGAGATACCTACGACATCGCTGACAATTTTTCAGACAGATAATCTTAAAACGCGAGTTTCTATTGCATCCTGGTATGGGCAACATAAATGTTTATGTGGTAATGTGGTGCAAAATAAACTTCTCTTGGCCTTGTTTTTTGCTGTCAAAGGAAAAAAATAAAAAGAAAAGAAAGAAAGGGGAATTTCAACGCATATGGGTTGCTTCATCACACTGAAACAATCACTGAAACTCAGAGCATAACAGCCAGTGGCGTAGCGTCAATGTAAGCTAAAAAGCTCAGCTTCCCCCGTTAATAATAATTTCATAATAAACCTGCAGTTTATGGAGAAAATGATTTATTAATTTTAATAGAGTTTATACGAGTATTTATGCGTTAAATATTGTGATGCGGCAGCTCAGGATGATTTGTGATGCAGCAGTTAACAAGAAGCCTGCACATACCAGCTTCCAAGCAGACTGATTTCTTTCACTCATTCTTCTGTGTAACCCACCCCGCAGATTTTCCATTCCTTTCTAGCTAAACTACCCTGGTCGCAAGGCACGGAAGAAGCTAGCTTTTACATTGAAAGTTTCCGAGTTATCGCTTTCGTGAGTTGTGTTCAGTTGAAGTGTTAGTGTGCATTGTGGCTGATATAATAAATAATGAGTGAAATAACAGTTCCTGACACCAATTTACTTGAATTTTTGGGACAATTCTATTATCAAGACTGACTTACGAATAAAAGTGCGATTTAAAAAACAAATGACCGTGTCTATTTGTTAGAGATATGTGTAAACCATGAAATCATATTTTACTACGTACCATTTGAGGTCATGCCTTATTGGTGTTACTTACGAGGTTCCAACCAATCTTCGGACTGCTAACTTGACATTGACTACTATTTATTTTTAGACTATATTTCTGTAATACGTTTTCTCATATGTACATTAAAGACAACTTGAGTTAGCTTCCCCTGCTCAAAATTTCATGCTACGCCACTGATAACAGCTTATTTGGTGAGTGAAATTATTATTTTTCATTAATAGTAATAATAATAGACTAATAATAATACAGTAATAATGATATTAATAATATAACAATAATAACTAATATCATAAGCAAACATTTCCTATCGAAGGCACTTAAACTAGTTGCATCTGGCCTCACCGAGGATTTCGATCACCGGTCGCTACTGATACAATTGCTGCGTTCTGTAGTGCAGTGAACTATGTTTAAACATGGACTCATCGTCAGATGTACTGTTGCAGTACCGGTTCCGAAAAAGAAAAGTTGCAAAGTTAATTTAGTAGCGAATGGTTAAAACATATTCGTGGTTAATAAAACAAAAAACGATTAGCCTGTAGTATTCACTGTACTGTGTGTCTTTCGTATTTTAGTGTTTCTCAGGGAGGCGAATATTACATTAAAAGCACGCGAATACTACTTTGCAGAAAACAACTATAAATCTCTTTGATAAAGTGATGATAAATCTAATGTCTTAAGTTAGCTTCTGATATCCCGATTTCCCTGGAAGAAAACCTAGCAACTCTGCTGACAGCAGACACACGTTATTAAAGGTATATCGCAAAGGAAGTATTGTTCCTCTAAACATAAACATTTAGCTTTCGGATACGCAATACAACACGTATTAAAATAGCTGTTTCGAAATCCCGCGCGTTTTCTAACAAACAAATGGCGGCTTTCTGCTGCTTCAATTTGGGAACATATTTCTCAGTTCTCCGCTACGGCGTGGTAGGGGCTCGTGCTGCACTCGTGAACTGCATGTAAGTCAATGAGAAAATCTTACGAGAACTTCGAAAAAGGCCAAATGTCACAATTTCTTGTTGTAAATTTCCTATCCACTGATGAAATATACGGAAACCAGAATTATTATTTAAAGAAAATTACTACTGTATTTAAGCTCGAGTGACTTCTGTTGCATGTTGAAATTAGATTGTAGCCTATTGTTGACAATTCAACAACCGCTTACTTCAGGCAGAAATACATGCTAGAATAAAGTTACCTAAATAAATCAGGAAATGAATTAGGACTAATGTTGTTTAGGTTACACTGTAATTGTAAATATAGCCTAATAAATAGAGGAAAAATTGTGCTATAAAAACAATTCATTTTGCTTTGATTATTCATTCCTTAATCCTTAATCATTACTGGAATGTTATGTATAATAGTAAAAATCAAAAGCATAGGAAAATATTAGTATAGTATTGCAAGTGGAGGCCAACTGAAAAAGTGTTAGAACATTAAATTCAGATCCAGACAAGGAACAAGAAAATGGAGGAGAGAAGAGAAAGTATGTCAATTGGTAGAGGGGGCCCTTCATAAAAAAAGAAGGAAGAAGGTAAAGA
This sequence comes from Periplaneta americana, assembly GCF_040183065.1. Classification (NCBI taxonomy): domain Eukaryota; kingdom Metazoa; phylum Arthropoda; class Insecta; order Blattodea; family Blattidae; genus Periplaneta; species Periplaneta americana. The sequence goes on along the minus strand of NC_091126.1, from coordinate 11,552,849 downwards.
CAACAGTTCTTTGGTTATATGAAAAATGTAGTACCTCATTTTAATCTGAGGGTCCTGAGTGAGTTTGAAGTGATGATTATTCACAGGCGAAGACAATGCGGAAATGAAGGTGTTGTATGATGAATTTATGGAGGTAGAAATAATATGAATTAGTGAAGCTGAAATTAGGCCTACATTACCGGCAGAACCTTAGTTGAAAAAGAGGACACAGAAGAAAAAGAGAGAATCCAAAAATGTGACGATACCACGAGATACTGCAACTTCATATGTGGAAGCCAGAATGTGGTACAACCGAAAGAACTTCTAGCAGGAGAAATAATCCCAACATTCGAAATGTCGACCCATTATCTAAGGCAATGGTTCCCAAACTTCTTGAAGTTGCAACCCACTTTTTGGCGAAACATTTATTCATAATCCTCCACTACCATACCTGTATTCAACACCATTGGAAAAGTACAAATCTTTGTAAAATCGGAAACAACGATAATTTTACTCAAAACTAGTGGATACCACCAAACTTCTAATGTACCTACCAGTGTTTGCAGGAAGAGAAATATGAATATGCAAACCTATTTTCGAATTCTCGTTTTGGCTTCCTACGCTGATTTCCTTACTGATTTTTTTGAACACTTAAACACTTTGAATTGTACTTTGGAAGACCAAGATGTTAATATAATAGCAGCCACAGATAAAATCGAGAGATTTGTAAGGAGACTTAATTTCTAGTCGACATGATTTAACAAAAAGGAATTTAATTCATTTCAGTGTATTAAAGCTATGTACTATGATATGGCAAATATTGAGTTTGTTTTTGCGGACATACAGTTAAGTTTGCACAATTCTAAACAAAAGCCTTTTGAGCATTTTCCGAAAGAAACTCAAAACAATTATGATGATCGCAGATGGATACTGAATCTGTTTACAGACAGTTATGTTCAACCGGATGCAATAAAAAGAGAGAGAGAGAGAGAGAGAGAGAGAGAGAGATTACCTAATTGAAATATTTACCTACTGATGAAAGTATGAAACTATCCATTTCCTTTTTCGCAAAGTGTAAACCAATTTTAGATCAAAAGAATGTAAGAAAGCCTCGCCCTTCAGAAGAAGCTCTTACCGGTACATTTTTTATGCTCGACCATGCCGAAATGTAGTAATTATACACCTGGTAGCAGTCCTTTAATGCATGTCATTAAAGTACACCTATTCATTAAAGTTCAGGTTTTCGATTATTCTCGGATATGCAATCAAAAGACAACTAGGGAAACGTCACGGAGGCTGGAAATCCAAAACTGTCGCAGAAGGTTATGTTCTGCTACTATAATAATTAGCGTTAATTGTGTAAATAATATTCAAATAAATTCAATTTGTCATCTCGTTTTTCAATTCTAAATCAATTTCCAAGTTATATCAAAATTAATGTTCATGTTATTCTCTAGATTATATCAAGGTCAATGACACATTCGTTCCTCGGAAAAAATCAATACTTTCGCGTCTGCGCACATCTCACAATTTAGGTCAGTTCCGCTCCTCACTTACATAACCATAACATGAATACTTATAAACAATTTCAAGTTAGAAATATGATCGAGCATAAAAAGTCGTATGAAACTTGCCTATAATGGTAATTAAGACGCTCGTATAAAAATTATGAAACTCACTTGCGCTCGTTTCATAAACAAACATACTCGCGTCTTAATTACTACCATTATAGGCTCGTTGCTTAATGTACTATTATAGTATTTGTAACCTCGTATTTATAGAAAATAATATTCTCGTCTATGATTGTCATCAAAACAAAAGCGAGAAATTTCCTTGAACTTGAAAATGATATCATTGTGTATCTAATACAGAGTTCAGATCTGAGAAGGTACTGCTTCAAAAACAGGCATATTTTTCGCATTTTTTTATTTGATAACTAAATCATTTTTTTATTTTTATGTTTAACATTGATTATGTTTCTGGATACAACCTGAATGCATGTTAAAAAGGCACATTTTGTTTTACTTTGTAAATTATCTCGCGACCCCTGGGGAATCGTGATCCACATTTTGGGAACCACTGAATTCTAAGGTGATTATCCAATGCAGTATTACACACTTGGCTATTTTGAGTATACTGGACGAATGTTTTTTTTTTTTCACGTTGCAATTTCTGGGCCAAAACTCAACAGAAACTCCAACATCCTAGCAATAGCACAATGTTATATTTCTAGTTTACAGTAATTATTACAGAATTTTTAAATGACTTAGATATCGTCGCTACACCTCCAAAATCATCTATGTACTTTTAAAAATGTTTTGCAGGAGAAAAAAAAAGCATGCCACTTTTAACTCCCTTGATTTTCAAAGCTACTTTCGGTATAATTTCAATAATTACATGATAAATAAAGTTCATCTTACACTAGTCGCCTGGAATCTGAAAGCATAGCGGCTGTTAGCTTCGTCTGTAAAACAGAGAGTGCGCACGCGCGAGCATATCGTCGTTGTTCCTGCAGTAACTCCTATGTGACATATTTATCGATTTTCAGATATTTGCTCTATTAAATAACTTAAATAGTGATACAGCAAATAATAAAATCTCCTATATGTAATTATATTTCTTTCTTTCGAAAATGTAAGAATTCACAATCTCCTATGTACGACTGTCATAGGATGAATAAATGTGTTTTTTCTACTGAAAAATGGTATAATTTGAGGAGCATCGTTTCAAATCATATTATGGCCAAAAAACAAAATTTTACAGGAATAACGAAAAACTGATTACTCCTAATCCGGGTAATTTTTCATAAAATGAAAAAAGTGAAGTTATTATGCTTGAGGCGTACTTCAAGGAACTTGAAAAAATGAAATCACTTTTCAATTGTGTTCTTCAAATTGAAGGAAAATGTGTTGGACATAATACGTTTTGATCCAATAATTGTACAAATGTTCGTAATTAAAAATTCTTAATGAGGCAAATATATAAAATAACCAATCATTATTGTTATTATTAAAGAATAACATTATTTGTTAATATAAAATTACAATTTCCACATTAAACATTTTGATATACAGAATGTTCATAACTTCTTCCTGCTATCGAATGTCTTTAACGAGATAAATGAATGCATAAAAACCATTATTACTGTTATTATTAAATAAAACATTATTTTATTAATAAACAAATTTTATGTAGGCCTACAGGGTGTTCATAACATCCATCCGGCTGGATTCATGGTGTTTGATTCCTTTTCACATTTTTTCCAATCATCCTTCTTCTTCTAAGCAGCCACAAGTAGCCATACTACCATCATCCTCATTGCCAGTTACCATAGTAACTGCATCGATGTTACCACAGAAATCTAAAGCTTCACACAATTGAAATAATCAGCCTTTTTTTTTAACTATTCCTTTCTGCCATAAGTTACTATAGGTCATATACAGAAATGAAACAGTAATTTTACATTTTAAAACTTCCGAGGGTAGATTTCAGCCCATTTCCCTTCTCCGACATCAATTCGTATGAATTCGTAAATATCCTGATGCGTAAGAATGAGGTGAAGACCTGAAGATTTGAATGTTGACTTAGTATTGTGTTAAATTAAATGAAATTATAGGATTTCTACATTCATTAAAATATTGCCGGGGTGTGATAAATGTTTGTAGTGGTTCTCATAATCCCTGCATTCTTCATTAAAATCTATTCTTTACGTACCTTGCCTCAGATTTCAGTTTATGTGCATGGTTTGGTTGCTTTTGCTTCTTTGGGCATCGTCCTGAACTGTCACTTACAATAGTTTCTTGTTCCAAACTTAAACAACTTCCATTATACACAGCTCACGAGAAAAAGACTGTGCTGTCCGTATTGAATGTGTAGCATTGTCGAAAACAGTGGGCCAGATTGTAAGTATAACTAACATAAGAAAGTAATTAATTTCATTTATACGTATTCTATAACATGAATATTGGACGTAATACGATATGAAACAGACACTATAAATACTGAATACGATTTGAAACAACCGCTACTTTTAAGCAGTTATTTACACTGTTAACGAATACGATTTGATAAATCAGAGTTCACAGCGTGAAAGAGCGCATCCAAAACTATACGAAAATGTATCAAACTCAATTTTGTTCACCAGTGGACTTAATACGATTTGAAATGATGCTCCTCATTTGCACATAGGAGTTATCACAAGAACAACGACGATATACTACCTATACTGCTTCTACCCACTGTGTGACATCACTCATATGCTTGCAGATCCCAGGCAGGAAGTGTAAATTTCTGTTTCCATGATATGGGTGATATCAGAATAAATATTTCACGCCAAAATGTTACAATTTCTCTCTCTTGTAGGTCGAACATAGATGTTTCACTTCAAAATAATTCTCATTTTAATGAGATGCAACACAATTACTACAGTAGCGTGCAAATTAATCCGAACAAGACATATTTTTACATTTTCTGTCATTGTTGGCCTCACAGCTGCTCATACCGCTTTAATTGACATCTGTAGTACGTGTAATTCCATTGCTGAAGGTCTGGCGTTATTTTTTTTTATAATATGTGACATTTTGCCTGTCGTTTTGTACTTATAAGCATTTCAGTTGTGTTGGAGACTTAATACTGCAATCCTGTGTACATTCTGTCGTCTTCACAAATGGATACAACTCCACGAAAACGGTCTAAAATTATAACATTAGCAGAGCATTCTTCTATGACACAGAGGCAAATTGCTGCAGAATGTCACATCGGTTTGGCTACTGTTAATTCGATCATAAAACGATACAGGGAGACTGCATCCATCACACCCCAGAAAAAAGGAAACTGTGGCCGGAAAAGGAAGACTTCACCTGCAGATGATCGTTTAATTGTCAGGAAAAGTAAATTAAATCCTAGACTAACTGCTGTCGACTTAACTCGCGAGTTAATGGCTACCACTGGGGCGAATATTCACGTCACAACATTGCAGCGTAGGCTTTTGGAAGCTGGACGAAGGGTTCGTAAGCCTATTAAGAAGCAACTGGTAACCCCTGTTATGTGCAAAAAACGCTTAATGTGGGCAAAATTACACCAACACTGGACAGTGAATGACTGGAAGAATGTACTTTTTTCTGATGAGTCTCATTTCGAGGACCACGGCCACCGTGTTTCTTACGTACGCAAAGGATCCGAAAAAGTAACAGCAGCTCATCTCCAACAAGCACCCGAATACCCCCCTAAAGTAATGTTTTGGGGTTGTTTTACACATGAAGGGCCTGGTATTAATTTGCATGCTACTGTACTTGTTAATTTGATGTTCAAACAAAATCTACTGAATATTGTTGTAACTGACCAACTAACATAAGGTCTGACTAGGACAATATGAGTTCAGTTGGTTACATGGGATTGGATTGGATTATGCTACACCAGTTTGGTTGCATCTGGTTGGTTAGGTAAGGTGAGGTTAAGTTAATTTATATGACTTCAGGATAGTTTGTTCTGTGAGTGAGCAGGACTCTCTCAATATGTGTTTTATTATTTTTATGTAATTTCACAGTAATAACAAATAATTAAATTATTACTTTATTTAATTAAACACATTCTGCAAAGTAATTAGCTTTATGTACAGATGCCGAAGTTTCCAATCATGACACTTCTGAAATAGAATTACAAAGTTCTCATTTAAGGGGAGGCAGAGGTGAATATTTCAAAATCCACAAAATTTATCCGATTTGTTAGAAATTGATCATGGATACTGAGTATGTTATTAGTAATGGACATACCAAGTTTCAACTTTCTAAGTACAACAGTTCTGTAAATATTAATAATTTTATAAAACTTTATTTACAGTTATTAAAATAGCAAGATTGCGATGGGCAGGACATGTGCAAAGGATGGCAGATCATGAGATACCCAAGAAAGTTATGAGGAATAAATTTGAAGGAAAAAGGAGTGTAGGACGACCAAGACTGCGATGGATGGAGTGTTGGAGGATTTAAAGAAAGTGGGAATTAAAGGATGGTGGTTGGTTGCCACGGATAGAGATACATGGAAGAGAGTTCTAAGAGAGACCGAGGCTCAAATTGGGCTGTAGCGCCGATGATGATGATGATGATGATGATGATAAAACTTTATATCATTTGATATAAAATGCTCCATTCACCATATTGTAAGAAATTTTCAATATTTCTTTTTATTTATATGTTCAGAGAAGGTATATAAATAATGATAAGTATTAGATTATTATGGGAATAATATAGTAATACAGTTATCTTGGCTTTAATTTCATACTTTTAAGGGCACAAAATCAAAAACTAACATCGGAATATCAAAATAAAGATAATAAAAATGGAAAAAACCAAATTTTCATTTTTTCTTCAGTTTTGTTCGAAAATTTCACCTCTGCCTCCCCTTAAATGCTTTAACAAAGAGAATGTAACAAAAATTTTCTTCGGGTTTATAAGGTTCTTCAGGTCTTCATGATGACCAATTTTTGTGATTCTACGGCATTCTTCTAGTTCAATTACACTGAAACAAAATAAATTTATAATTTGAAACTTGAGAATTTTTCTTATTCGATTATTTTGTAACAAGAGCACAATACTGCATTCCCAAGTTCCCAACAATTCAATTCTAAACTACAGTGAGGTAAAGCAACACAATGCTGTCTTCACAGTGCAGTTGGCACAGCACTGGATTACAATGACTGCAGACCTGGGTTCAGATCCCGGTGATGGTAGTCCGTATTTATGGCGAACAGAACCAAGTTTCCTAAGAGTTTTACTCTGGGTTCTCTAGTTTCTCCATCATTTCACCATTGCTCTCTATTTCAATAGTCTCTACCAAAATGGTGCAGGTAGAAGCAACATTGTGCCTGGCATGCAGACAATATCAGAGTGAGTAACTCACCAGTGCAAGATCAAAAAGTACAAGCCGAAGTATCCATGGACACCTCCAAAAACCATGCACATAATGCTAACTATAGAACTGAAGTATTGTGTTATCCTACATCTCTTTGCACAAACCATATCTAATTAACCAAAAATGTATTTAAAAATAGGCTTAAGGACTTTATTAATAGATGGTAGTATATTATACACACTTGTTAAAGGGTGTAATTGATATCTTGTTATTTGAAGTGTTCTATCAGTGAGGAAGTGTGTTGTGTCAGTGAAGTGTGTAGTGTCAGTGAAGTGGCTGTGCAATGTATTTGAACAGTGAAATGGTTAGAAGTGTTAGGCCCGATTGTATAAACCATTTAATCTTAGATCAGAGGTTAAATTGATCCTTGTTTCGGCTGAACTTGGAATTTTGTGTTGTATAAAGTCTAATCTGAGATTAATTTGTCTCAAACTGAAGTCAACTTTGACTGAAGAAATTTCTCCGATTAAGTTAGATGATCCAAGTTCAGTTATTACTTTTCTGTTTGAAATATACGAGTGACAGATTGTGCAAATAAAATATCCATTATTATTAATAATAATAGATATGATAGGTGCATTTATATATATTTCTTTCAATTCCTTGCCTTAATACACAAACAATCTTATATTTTATAGGGCTCTATCATGTTCAGCAGTATCAAATAACATAACCTATAATTATATTATGTTTATAACAACCATTAATTATTAATGGATATGATAGGTACATTCATAAATTTTCAATTAACTGTATTACTAAACGAAAATTGTCGTTTTATAAAGCTTTATTATGTTTAGCAGTATCAAACACCATAACATGATGACAACTCGGAGAACAGTCAACCTTCTTATTTGTATGATTTGAGGCTTTCTCGGCGTTGGTTCGCTAATATGTTTTCGCGGGATATCAGCCGAGTTAAGATTTTGGAATGCTCCAAGCTTTCGACTGCTATCTCTGCAGCCATCTTCAGGGAAGTGATGTCCGAACAGAAAGTCGAAAGGTTATATTAACAGAGACAGTGGACTCCAGCTCAGTCAGGCATGGACACCGGCCTTAGACCAACTCAGGCCCTCTTACAATCAAGGTCATGAAGATCACGGACCGAGGACGGCAACCGATTCCAACCGGCGGAACAGGGCTCGCCGCCCGCCAAACTTCACGCAGTAATCCCGGGAGGGGCGGAGCTTACGAGCGATGACAATTCCCGGCCCCGGATTGGCCGATCCGCCAACCAATCCCGTTTCACCTGAGACAGCCACATCTATATAACCTTTCGACTTTCTGTTCGGACATCACTTCCCTGAAGATGGCTGCAGAGATAGCAGTCGAAAGCTTGGAGCATTCCAAAATCTTAACTCGGCTGATATCCCGCGAAAACATATTAGCGAACCTTCTTATTGTTCGCCATTATTTACATTGCACAAAAAACCAGTGTCTCCAACAGAGTGTACGGAAAGTGGCCAAAAAGTAGTTGTAAAGTCACTATATTTCTCATTATCAACAAAGAAAGATTAAATTTTGTCATTATGGGGTGCTAAAAAGGTCACTAAATCCCTATTTAAGCAATATAAAAGTTAAAAGAAATTGTTGTTGAAAAAAAGTTAAAGTCGCTAGATTGGCAACACTGAACAAACCTGTCCGCGCATCACGTATTTCACCTGTTTACGCGATGTTGCCAAATCCTTTTCACGTGAACTTAGACTGCATTTGAACCAAGATAATTTGATCGCAGAAAAGTTTTATACAATAGAAGAAGTGTCTGAACTCGGTTCACTCTTCGATCTTCGATCAAAGTTGATCTTTAGTCAGGGAGTTTTATACAATTGAGCCTTAGTGAAATCAGGTAGAATCAGTGCAGTGAGTGAGTTGACAGCGAAATAAGTGAAGTGCCGAAAGGTACTTGTGCAGGTATGAACCTGTCACACTCGTGGGTCTTAGTTCGAACTTAGGGTTAAGATACAAATTAGATATACTTTAAATGTTATTTTAAGCGACCACGCTTCATTTAATTTAGGATGCTCCTTGTTATTATTATTATTATTAATTATTGTTTTTTATTAGTTGTGTTTATTATTGTCATTATTGAGTGTAATTAGTTACCACTGCCACCAGGTATATACCCATTTGCAGTGTGAATAAATACATACATACAATTATACTAAATACTGTAAATTTCCGATCACTGATTTATATTCTAACTCTTCCACTACTGATATTCATGAGCTGACTGTTGTCACGAGATTCGTCACTGCTACTGCTGTCACTGTTTTGATATCTACTGCTCTATTAGATTTAGGCCTGGTTTCCTTAACCTTGGTTAAAATGCACCTAACATAGCGTTAATTAACTGTAAGTTAAAAGTATAAAATGCTGTTAAAAATATTGCGTTTCTTCAACTTTACATTTCACATTTTAATATTCTGTTTGTTAACTCTCTGTTAGGACCAGATATTCTAGGGTTTAACTATAACCTATAACCAAGTAGGCTATAGGCTGAATTCTGTTTTTTAAACGCTGACAATTGCGATTCTCGCTTGTTTCCATTGTTTGATTCAGAGAGGATAGAAGTTTTTCTGAGTGATCTGACAGAATAGAAGTTCATACAAAGGTACAGGCTATTTTCTGCCAAGCCTCAATTTTCGCTTTTAACACAGATTCGTTTGTTTGTTTATTCTCAATAATTAGTTTATACTGCGAAATTATTTCGAATAGAAGGCTTCTGTTGAACGAAGAGAAATTAGTCCCACGATTTTTTTTGTTCCAGTGTTTTCCATTTCACAACAGCACTACCAATACGCAATACACTGCTCTACACTACTGTGATACAGGCGATGGAAAGAAGCATAAGTCAAACCTGGCAGAATAGAAAAACTTCAATTCCTTTGTTTGGAAGGCAGAACGTACAACAGCAACAAAAACAATAACATAACTAAATAATACATAATCTACAAACGTTATTGAAATTTGAAATTTACCTGTATTTACACTCTTAACCAATACATGGATGCTCTGATACGATTGTAGTCAGGTAAATTCTCAACTGGACCAACAGCTGCAACTGCAGGGCATCGGTCATAGATGTATTTTGTCATAACCTCTCGCACATCTTTTGCTGTAAGTTTCTGCAAAAAATAAATGAATAAATAAATAGATAAAATATAAATAAAAATGCCGTTTATTTCCGAACCATATGTGTAATAAATATTAAGTTCAGTGAAATACTGTCCAGGTAAATAAATTAACTGAACAGCGAATATTGCTACAAATGGACTCATAACAAGAATTCCAATAAATTTTTCAGTTCACTATTTGAAGAACGTAAGCTCAGATGGAGAAATGAAGTAAAAACGACCTTGGGAAGCTGGACTGTAGGAACTGAAAGATGGTAGCCCAGGTCAGGAAAAGATGGCGAAATTTGCTAGAGGAGGTCTGGGCCCACATCAGACTTTACCAGTTGGTGATGATGAAGACAACGACGTCGAATATTTGGAGAAAGAAAAGGTGTAAAAATCTTTACTTGATACAGGATTATGTTGCATATCTACAAAACATTTCTCTCTCCCAGCAACCAAATCATCAATGGCAGTATTAATCAAGAAGAACTAGAAGTAGTACGGTTGCTGAGAGCTCATTTCTCGACTGCTCATGTGAAAATATTGGTCTTCAGTACATTTCAAGCTTCCTTTCTAAGTTCAAAAAATAAAACTGATGTTTTTACGGAATAATAATGAATAGTATGATGACCATTCAACGTCACTATGGTCATCAGTTCAGAGATTTATGCATCTTTCAGGAAAGGAAAGTTTTTCTAATTTTTTAAAATAACAAGCATTTTCTGTGTGATGCAAAGGTTTTCAGATAAAATACACTAAATTAACAATAAATGGCCATGTAATCATGGAAACCGTCCAACAGGTTTGTTCTACTGCAACTTTGGTTATTGTGTACAAGCTAGACAACTAAAATTTGAGAAATGAAAAAATTCTTTCTAAATGCTTCGAGAAGCTTAAATCACAATCACAATTGTTACTTTAATGGCCGTGTGCACCACTCTCGATCATCTAGCCCGTTTATCAGCAATCACGGAAACATGGTTAATTCTTGACAATGATCAAGTTATAGACGTGGTGCACTGACATTTTCCCTAGATCAACTCAGTACCGTCAGCTGATGGTACGCTCGTTTGAGAAGAATCATCTGAGTGCTAGGTTATCGCGTATAAAACAGCGAACGAACGCACTCTGTCAATTATCGCTTCGTTTTTGTTTGTCGGACTGTTTCAAACATCCTCGCAGTTTTCAAATAACAAGTTTCAATAATCATGGAAGAAAAAAAGAAAAGAGCACCCAACTTCTCACAGTTCGAAGTGGGAATTCTTTTAGAACTCGTCTGTAATTCTGCATCCATATTAGGGAATAAAAGTACTGATGGAAGTTCTCTAAGAGAAAAGCAGGCTACCTGGTTGGATTTAACCTCACAATTCAACATGAGTTATATGTGTTTACATAATTCCACATAATTTGTAACGTAATTTATACAGTGGTTATTTCATATTATTGATAATAATTGGGAAAATTTCAGTATACGGATACCTCACTGACAATTATCTTGAAATAGGCTAGTAAAAAGAGCAGATTTGTATGTGTTTGTCGAATGCTCATCATCTTGCTTACGAAAAGATACATTTCAGTGCCAATAATTTATTTGGGAAAATTTCAGTATACGGATATCTCGCTAACAATTATTTTAAAATAATAAAAAAAAGTAATTTGTCTGTGTATGTCGAATATGCATCATCATGCATACGAAAAGGAAGTTTTTAGTGCCAATTTATTTTGTGTTCACAAGGTTGGAATTTTGGAGTAAGAGAGAAAGGAAGGTATCCGTGTAATTTCTCTTAATTCAAGCGTAAATAGCCTAATTGTCCAAAACGTCATGTAGGTCCTAATACTTTCAAACAGCAAATCTATAGCTAATAAGTGATAATCTCGCATTCTACAAAATGGTCATTTAGTTTTACTATATTATTACCGGCATACGTGGTACAGTCATTAAGTTCTGACACTGACGCCTGAAGGGTAGGCACCCACAAGAATCTGGATGTCTCAGAAGATGCCGCGTGATACGGCGTACACCTAAACAGATCGACATCCTCCCTCAATATAGTCGCCGTTGGCCGCTATGCACGTCTGCCAACGTTGGTGTAGCTGCTGGAAGCACTGCTGAAAGATGTTGGCAGGAAGATGCCGTACGGCTTCTCTTGTGGTAGTCATGACCTTTTCGGCCGCATAAAAATTACGCCCTCGTAGGATTGATTTCATGAGGGGAAAGAAAAAAATCGCATGGTGCGAGATCAGGTGAGTACAGAGGGTGTGGCAAAACAGCAACCTGTTGCCTTGCAAGTTCCTCTTGGACAAGGATGGAGCGATGTGCAGGGGCGTTGTTGTGTAGGAACAGCCAATTCTTCCTATGCCAAAGCTCAGGACGCTTACGACGAATTGAATTGCTTAAACGGCCAAGAATCTCTTTGTAGAGGATCTTGTCTACAGTTGCACCTTGTGGGATGAATTCTATGTGAACAATTCCATTTGAATAAAAAAAACTGTTAAAGCATCACCTTGCCTTTTGACCTGTCTTGTTGCGGATTTTTCTGTCGTGGAAATAATGGCGTTTTCCAGGTGGCGGATTGTCGCTTCAGGATCGTAAAGGAAACACCATGTTTCATCTCCAGTTATGATCGGTTATAGCAGTTTCGCCTAATTTCTGACAGAACGTGACGTTTGCCCGTTGCTCAAACTGCAACATACTCGAGTTCCGACGCGCGCATTCAAATCACCGTCACAACAAAGACCGTAGTTCTGCTTACAGTGCATGCACTCAACTGTCTCTTGTTGGGTCGAGAGACTAACTGACAAGGTATCATACCATGGCGCCACTTATGCGCTACAGTGCACCACAACGCCACTATGCGCTCAGTATTAGAACTTAATGACTGTACCACGTAGAATAACTACTTTATTATGTTAACAAAATTGGACAGTTAGGCCTAAATAATATTTTGTCCTCAAGTAAAGTCCCGATCTTCCAAAGCAGAAACATATAAAACATAAGCCTATTTTGAGAAAAAAGAACATTTTTATTATTCATCTACAAACTTACTCTTTCTACAATAACACCAATTCTGTTATTTCCGCAGTGATTTGCGTGTTCAAGATACATCATTTCATCTTCAATTCCATCAAGTACGTCAAATCGTGCCGCCATTTTGATTTTCTAGACTTGACCATGTTCTATTCAAGATAATTGGTCCCACACCCGTGATCAAATTTGATCATCATCAACTCGCTTGTTTAACTTTGATCGAGATTGATACTCTGCAAATTGGCATTGAAGATCAAGTGCCGACTTAACCATGGTCAAATTTTAATCGAGAATGGTGCACATGGGCATAAGTGTGAATTCGAACATAATCAAAATACAGTACAACCCCGCTAATCCGAACTAATTGTGACGGACCTGTTCGGATTAAGCACGGGACAGGAATACAAGCAAGAAAACCATGCATTATTCCCTTCCCCACCCTTCACTCTCCACGTGTTCAGTTTCGAGGCCTAATTCATTCACTAGTGATCAAGTAAGTTGTACTGTAATTGCTGCCAAACAACTGTATTCAACATTGAACACTTGGATCACCTCAAACTTCCTTGGAATAAAGATGTTTATCAGATAATATAAGAACTGATATTTTAGAATCAAGGGTTTCGTCTGACAAAAAAAAATCACTGTCACTTACTGTGAATGGGAGAGGCAGGTTATGCCTGAGGAAAACAAGGGGTGAGTCTGGTATATTGATGGTTCCAAAACCAAGTTAGGAACTGGTGACGGATTGTCCAGAAATGGCACCAAGGTGTCTTTCAGCTTGGGTCAGTATGCCAGTGTTTCAGGCTGAGATTTTCGCTATCTGAGCTAGTGTCAGGCAAAGTATTAAGAAGGGCTACAATCGTAGACATGTTTATATACTTTTAGATAGTCAAGTGGCACTTAAGGCCTGGTCTCTGAATGCTGCACGTTCCTGATGTTACTGGCTGAACACAAAAGAGTTCAATTGAAATGGGTGCCAGAACACGTATGGATTCAAGGTAATGAGAGAGCAGATGAGGCTGCCAAGGAGGAGATCGAGATACCATTCATAGGACTTGAGACTATGCTGAGACTATCTTCCAGACCAGTTAAGCAGGTTATCAGAGACTGGGCTCTTAAGAAACACAAAAAGTACTGGAACTCAAGTGAGGGCTGCAGAACTGCAAGGCCCTCATAAGAGATTTTGATAAAAGCAGGTCAAGTGACTTGTTAAAACTGAGCAAGAGACAGCTCTTCTGGGCAGTTTAATTCTTTACAGGACATTGTACCCTCAAAAAGAACCTGCAAAGAATGGAACAAAACATTAATCCAGCTTGTATTCGTTGTTTACAGGGAGATGAGTCTGTAGTTCATCTGTTATGTGATTGCAATGCTCTTGCTCATCAAAGAGCTCTCGTCTTTGGAACACACTTTCCAAAGCTTGATGAGTTACCAACTGTCTCAATCTGTAGTTTGATTCAGTTCATCAAGAACATTAAACTACTGGACTGATAGAATATTATGATCGGGAAGTACAATTCAGGTCGCTGTCATAGCCCATTTAAATTAAATTCAAGTTATATTGTATATTATACATTTTGAGTTTCTACATATCGCAGCATTAAATTAATAGAGTTACAGTTTAAATACTCATCCCCCCCCCTTCCGTTTCTCTTCTCTCTCTTTTTTGACATGTTAGGATTAGCAGTATCCTGTGTGATGGCCGGGATTGAAGAATAGCCTCACTGTAGCCCATGCATGTCGTAGAAGGCAACTAAAATGGGTACCCAGTGCCTGGGGGTATAGCCAGGTCACCCTGTCCCAGGGGTTATAAATATGGGACCTGGTCCTCCAGGTTGGGGGTTGGGCGTGGGGCTGACACCCCACCCTGTAAAAACTTAAATGTTATGAAACCTCAACGAATGGAAGCCGGACGGATTAATTATAGACGACCCTGCAAGGATAAATGTTTACGACTAGGAACATGGAACATTCTGTCGTTATACTCTCACTATACTGTTTGGCACCAGAAAAGTAGGGAGACCTCAGCTAAGATGGCTGGATGAAGTGGAGAAGGATATAATAGCAGCAGGTGTTAGAGGATGGAAAACAAAGGTGTTAGATCGAAGGACATGGAAAAGCGTCGTTGGGGGGGGGGGGTCAAGGCTGGAACCCGGCTGTAGAACCGAAGAAGAAGAAGAAGAAGGATTAGCAGTTTTACTCTAATTACTGTTATGCTGAGTTTCCTACTAGATGCTTGGTAATAAACAGAAGCCATGGTCGTGTGTTTGAATCCCTTACAGCAGGATGAGTGTCTGCTCATTGTCTTTGTGATGTAGATGGAGACCCGGTATCACGAGTCTTTCATGTGTCCATTTAATTTCATGTTCAAAGACTTCAAATAAAGGGCTAATGGTAACACCAAAATGAACATAAAAAGCCAATAAATGTCTTTTGACCCATAAACAAAATTTGGGCCTCCTGAATTTTCCAAGTTTCAGTTACAACAAACTGCGCATGCCGAGTGTTTACTGAGCATACGTACAACGTTATAACTGAAACTTGAAAAATTCAGGTGGGCCAAATTTTGTTTCTGAGTCTGTACAATGGCTACAATTGAAATAATCGATTATGACACTACCCAGTTGGTCTTACTGAAGATGGCAGATTTACCAAAACAGAAGATATGCATGGGGAAGGAGAATAAAATATTATCCTGTTGAGAAGAAACCGAAAGAAAGTAATTATGCAATGAAAATGAATGGACGAATTATGTAAGAAATAGATAAATGACTCAGGAAAGGCACATAAAGTATTTTAGATATACAGCGTGAAAGTGAAATAACCTTGCGGACTGAAAGGGATGGTAGGGTACTGAAATGAATACAAAACCTATATTACATTTTGCAATTAAATGCACGGTTAATTAGAAAATTAAGTTTGAAGTTTCAGCAGTCCGGCAACATCCCCACTAACACTCTCTTCTCGTGTTACAGATGTAAGAGGTCAATGAACTCTGTGTGTCTCGCTAGATGAGCTGTTCTCTGGCGCTGTGTTGCAACCAAATTGCACTGTGGAATGGCTTGAATTTAGAAGTTTTTAAAATTAAATTTACACGAAAACCGTCCACACTATTGAAATACACCAGAGGGATAAATTGTTCTGTATTAGTTTTCCTATCGATATGGACAAAAATCACGATTCTACTCGCAATAGTTACCGAATAAGAGATTGTTAAACATTTGGGGAAAAAAAATTCTGAAAAAAAAAAAAAAAACTATGAACTTTCCACCAATATGACATAGTTTTTTTGTCACATACAACATGAACTATTTGTTCTGAAAATCTGCAAAGCTATTTCACTTCCACCCTGTGTAATTACTAGTACAGTATTGTGCAAATTAATCCGAACACGACATATTTTTACATTTTCTGTCATTGTTGGCCTCACAGCTGCTCATACCGCTTTAATTGACATCTGTAATACGTGTAATTCCATTGTTGAAGGTCTGTCATTATTTTTTTTTATAATATGTGAAATTTTGCCTGTCGTTTTGTACTTACAAGCATTTCAATTGTGTTGAAGACTTAATACTGCAATCCTGTGTACATTCTGTCGTCTTCACAAATGGATACAACTCCACGAAAACGGTCTAAAATTATAACATTAGCAGAGCATTCTTCTATGACACAGAGGCAAATTGCTGCAGAATGTCACATCGGTTTGGCTACTGTTAATTCGATCATAAAACGATACAGGGAGACTGGATCCATCACACCCCAGAAAAAAGGAAACTGTGGCCGGAAAAGGAAGACTTCACCTGCAGATGATCGTTTAATTGTCAGGAAAAGTAAATTAAATCCTAGACTAACTGCTGTCGACTTAACTCGCGAGTTAATGGCTACCACTGGGGCGAATATTCACGTCACAACAGTGCGGTGTAGGCTTTTGGAAGCTGGACGAAGGGCTCGTAAGCCTATTAAGAAACAACTGCTAACCCCTGTTATGTGCAAAAAACGCTTAATGTGGGCAAAATTACATCAACACTGGACAGTGAATGACTGGAAGAATGTACTTTTTTCCGATGAGTCTCATTTCGAGGTCCACGGCCACCGTGTTTCTTACGTATGGAAAGGATCCGAAAAAGTAACAGCAGCTCATCTCCAACAAGCACCCAAATACCCCCCTAAAGTAATGTTTTGGGATTGTTTTACACATGAAGGGCCTGGAGCATTAATACCTATCAAGGGAATGATGAATTCTGGCAAATATATTCACTTGTTGGAAACCAGAATCGTACCCCAGCTGCAAAAATCATTTCCGGATGGCAGAGGTGTGTTCCAACAAGACCTGGCACCATGCCATACGTCTCGAAAAACTACAGAATTCTTCAACAAGAAGAATATTCAGGTACTCCCCTGGCCAGGCAACTCACCCGACATCAACCCCATTGAGAACTTGTGGTCAATTTGCAAAAGAAGAATGCAAAAAATGGATTGTTCTACAAAGGAGAAGATGATTTCTGCCCTCATTGGTGTATGGTTTCGCAATGAAGAAATGAAGAATATTTGTGGGAAATTAGTGGGATCCATGCCAAATCGTCTCAGAGCTGTTATTAGGAACAAGGGAGGCCACATAGATTACTGAGGTATGTCTTAGATCCTTTTTTTATCCCATTTGAGTGTTTTTGCATAAGTAATTACGTTGTTTGGATTAATTTGCACGCTACTGTATTTAAAAAAATCAACACAATACACTTCGCAAATTTGCGAAACACTACTATTTATAATGTTCTTTAAAGAAAATACTTTACATCACAAGATGTGATTGAGAGCACTGTTTAAAATCTTTCAACTGTTCAACGCCACGCTTCAGTGTCTTACACCCTTCTGTAATTAGGTCCTTTAAACCCTTATTTGCATGCTCCAATTCATACGGAACCAGGAAATTGTTTCAGAATATTCCTAATATTTCCTACCTAGTCAATAGTCACCAACAAGCATCAAAACATTTCTCTGTATTCTTAGTGCCAACTATTCTTACATCAATTCTGGCTTCCATCTCGTGAAGAGGTACTCTGCGATTGTAGCACAACAGCTGACGACCAATGTCTTCACAAATTGGTGTCGTGCCATCTAACTGGAGCAACATGCTGGTCTTCAGGAGTTTCTTCGCTCTGTCAACCTCCGTCTCAGTTACTGTCGAGCATAACCGCATCCATTCACTCTGGATATTGAACAGCATGTCCTAGAAAAAATAATATATATATTTTTGTAATGAGTTTCAATGGTAGATGAGTAATTTCTCACGTCTTTTATTCTGTAGATGAATTTATGACATTCAACAACATTGAATGAATATTTCTGTCTTATATTAAGTATCGAAACTAACTCCTTGTGTTGTACTAGTTAGTATATTTTAAAACCTTTCGGGATATTGTAAAAGTCTTCTGTATGTATTTCAACTAGACTGACTATAATTAAGACTTTGTAGTACTATTAATTTTTTTTTGACATCTTCCATATTCTAGCAGTGAAGCAATGTATGAATACCATGAAATGAAAATAAATACAAAACAATCTCATATAATATCGACCAGAATTGGCCACCGACGTCATGTGATTTGACATCCTGCAACCACATTCTTTGGGGGTTTGTGAAATCATTCAAATACAAAATAAAGAATAACAAGAGCAAACAATAATACTGATGAAAGATTGCATTACTCACCTCACACTGCAATGGTTCACAGACGAAATATATGCCCCAAAGGCCTGTGTCCTTGTAACATGTGTTGAAAGACTGAAAACTGTGTGCCAGATTGCTCTCAGTGGCAGCTGCAGCAAGGTGAGAGGCATTACTCATGCCACCTCCCTGTGAGCGGTCCCATGCACCAATGAGAGTGTTTGCAACCATCAAGGGGATGTTATCAGAGTCCGCCCATCCACAGGACTCCACAGCAATTGCAATGTGCGCCAGGGGCATTGAATCATCCCGAACTCGAATTTCAGAGCCTGTAACAAAATACACGTTTCAATTTTATGTACACTGCAGAAATAGTAATATGCGTTACAAGAGCGGTATGTTGAAGTTTTCATGTTCGAGAAAAAGTTTGAAAAAGCGAAACGTAGTTGAGCTTTTTTAATTTCCGAGAATTGAAAGAAAACATACCGCTCGTGTATCGTACATTATTTTGTGCGAAGATCGTTTATTACATACCTGAAAGAGGAATTTCTAATTAGTTGCAATGAAATCTCCATCTTGGTTTCTGTTCAATGACGGCAAATTTGCAAAACAAAAATATCTATCTTCAACATTGTTGCTTTAAAATGTTTTCTGTGTTTACTATACTCCAGCAGGCCGTGATATACGTCTGTCTTTTTTTTCCCCCCAGTCTATGATGAGTCTGGAATATTGTTGATTTTTTCACGGCTTCCTTAATGTTACTTGCATCACGAATGCAGTAACTTTAGTGGAGTTGTAGAGTTTACTTAATTTTTGCAAATATTTAAAAACAATAATTAACAATGCAAGTTAGGTGAAATTGCAGTGGTAAGTGTCCTATTTATAATTATTACTACATTGAACGCCTCTAAAAATAATATGTTAAAAGCCTAAAGCAGTAAAATCAATGTCACTTAAGCAGTAAGAAGAGGGAAATTGTTATGTGTGTTAGGTTGGGAATACTGAATGTGGAATTTTAGACTTTCCGCAGATTGGTTTTGTGCGGAAACCAAGCAAATACGCACGATCTCGCACAAAAAGTAATGGGCCATTTCAATATTCCAATTCCCAGATTGAAATGCGTTCTATTTTGAGTGTTGTCTTGTAACCCATTCTGAAACGCACTCGAAAAGATTCAAAGAAAGTGGATTTGCTGTAAACAATAGATTGATAAAAATCGTGCAGTAAAATCGAAATTTGGGCCTTCTTCGGGATACTGACATGCTGTGCTGAAGTGAAGCCTTCAGTCTCGTCTCAGTAGCTCAGATCAATTGGAGATCTGCATGAGTCATGTGGAGGGGAGTGAATTCGAACATCATCCAAGCGAATTTTATTTTTATTTCCAGAATAACGTTAAAATTGAGTTTTACAAAGTCTTGGGAATGATGTTTCAGTTTGTTTAAACAAAATGTGGAATAGTTACTGCCCAATTCCTGTCAGTTATTATTAGACTTGCCTGGTCCAAAAGAAAAAAAATAAATAAGTAAATAAATGCTATTAATTGGAAGACAGTTGTCTTCCTCAAACAAAATAAAGATATAAGCCGGGAACTGGGCTATCATTGGTTGCTATCGCCGGCTGCCTTGCAACGGGTGACTTGACAGTGAAAGGCACTGTATGAATCTCTAATATTTTTATTCTTACTACTTGTTTCTACCTCACTGAGTTTTTCCTTCACTTGATATATACACAAATCATAAAAGAGAAAATACAGTAATTTCAATTGAATGTATCATGCTGAAACATTAATACTGTTGTTCAGTCAACTGTCCAAAGGCAAAATATCAAAAAGGCACCACTTATGAGGCAACTAGGCCAGGAGATAATGGGGTAGGCTAGCCAGTTCTTTTCCCCCTCCATTGCATACATTGCCAACTACATATTACACTAGTGAGACTTCAGATGCATAAAAACAATTGTTCTTCCTTTGACACATATCTTCAAGTGAGATGTACTGCCTGATAATAGATGTTCATATCAACCAGAGGATAAACATTACTGTATTAACTGATAATTCAAGAGAGAAAGTTATTTTGCAATTCATGATCATTCTTCATTTTTCAACATTAAATATCTAAACTGTGAGCTTCACAATAAGAAGATATAGTCACCTGTAAATCTGCAGGGTTGAATGACTGGAATTTCTCCCATAGCCTCAGATTTGGAGCTCTGGAAGTTTCTCTCCGCAGCTTTCACCAGGTCGTTGTGGTTGATACCACCAGCTGCAGCTAGGACAATACGTGGAGGTCTGTAGTGAGTTGTTACGTATTCCTTCAGATCATTTCTTGTGATACTCCTGAAACATATGAACGCTAAGATTAGAGTACAACATACAAGTAGTATCAACTGTCAACAGTTTTCTAAGGTGGGAAATGTGTGCTCCCAGCAGTTCCTCGTGGAATTACCTTTCTGAATAGATAATATGGAAGGAGTGGGCATAGCAAACAGCTACCAATATTTTATATTTCACAACACACTAACCTCATAACATTAAAACTTGTAAATTTATTAAACGGTGCACATATTTCAAAATGCTAATTTGTATAATTTGAAATCCTGCTTTGTACAGAGCAATGAACCTGTGAATCAATAATATATTCCTTTCCTTTTATAAGCTACAGTCATTATACTTTTTTTAGATGGTTATTTAACGGTGATGTATCAACTACTCAGTTATTTAGCAGATGGTACTTGGCGATATGAGGCCGAGGATTCGCCATAGCTGAGAAAAACCTCGGAAAAAAAAAACCCAACCGGGAATCGAACCCATGCTTGAGAGCAGCTCCGGATCAGACCATCATTCTAAATCCATGCAATGTAACTTAAATTTTTTCTTCACTTTGTGCTTGAAAAGGAAATTCCGGATGTCCAACCAAATTTATTTTTAAGATTCTCTGACACTTCCCTGTTTTCCAGACACAAAGTCATTTTTCCTCATTGACATTACATCTTATAAAATGAAGCTGGAAATAAAGTAGTTGTCCATTAAATAATTTGTAAAACTGTATTTATTTTTTAAATTTAGTATTAATAATTTATGCACAATTATTAAATAATTATTAGATTAAAATATTTTTTGTTTCATTAGACTTAATATATTTTTAAAACAACGCGTCACAACGCATAGAGAAGGAAGTCAAGCTGTGAAACAAGAATAAAGCAATAGAACAGTTAAGAACTGACGCTGGTGAATGTGTGCTCCACCATATTTATTTGTACCTTACTTACTGGCTTTTAAGGAACCCGGAGGTTCATTGCTGCCCTCATATAAGCCCGCCACTGGTCCCTATCCTGAGCTAGATTAATCCATTCTCTATCATCATATCCCACCTCCCTCAAATCCATTTTAATATTATCTTCCCATCTACGTCTCGGCCTCCATAAAGGTCTTTTTCCCTCCAGCCTTTATTTGTACCTACAAAACTAATATTTTTATTAGTCAAAGCAGTCTAATATAATGTAATACACCTTCCTCATTGGATAGTAGCCAGCTTAAACTTATTGTTTGCCTGGTAGGTCTGCATCTATGCTCATGTCTATCATATTCTGTGCTCTGTGGGTTAAAATGCAGCAAACATTATCTTCACTGCTTCAAGTTACAGTATTGACAAGTGTATGCATTATTATCTACCAAAGTGTCTGAATCATTATTATTATTATTATTATTATTATTAGATGTAAGAAGTAATAAAATTCCAGCAGTTTTCCCAGAATTCCCCGGCATTTCCTGGTATTCCAGACAGAATTAACAGTACAGATTGATACATTCAGATATCTCAGTAATGAAATGTCGAGAACTAAACCACAAAATAGTGTTGATAAAGTTACAGAATTTCAATAAAACATAGTGATATGAAATAATGTGTCATTTTTAACCTATGTAACAGGTTGCTCAAACAGAAAACATACCAGCAACAATACACATTTCACCCACAAATACAACAGAATAATTCTTAACACGAAAGCACAAAAGTTTGGATTTCTTAACACATTAACAAGAGTAGCTACTTCTCCGTTTCATAGTATTTGCTGAAAATATTCTCAATGTAGGCCTACATCTAAGCGTAGGGTAACTGGACACCCTGAAATTCTATAATCATATACAATTTCACTTCTGGAAAAGCAAACAGAGTAAGAATGTACAAATAAAAATTGTTTCTTGTATTAGCATTTACGGCACAAAAATTCACAATTTACACCACTACCCAGTCCGCAGAGTTAGCTCTGTGGTAGCACGTCTGCCTTCAGACTAGCCGGCCAGGGTTCGATTCACGGTGGGGTCAGAAAGTTTTATGTAAAATTTCTACCTTGGGACTTAGGAGAGATGGTGGTACACAACTTCTGATCACTAAATTGTGTACCAATATGCATGGGTTAAGTCCCAAATCTCTCTGCAGTGCATATGAAGAGAAGGCATATGTCACTGTTTACAGTCATTGGTCTGTCAAATGGGAACGTTAAATCTGGCAGCCCCCTTTGTGCTATTTGACATGAGTAGGCTACATGCCAGAACCGGGTTTCTCCTTCTCCCTTCCTCACCTTCATCATCATCCTCAACCATTTCCTACACTACACTTACACGAACACTTACACATACACTCACCCGTGTACACGACATAATTCTTCACAGATACACATCATGCATAACATGGCTCACCGAAGTGGTGTGCAACTTGAAAATGGGTCAAAGTCCTGCCATCTAGCTGCAGGATGCAGAACTCGAATCACGCAAGTGAAGTGAGTAGGCATTAGACACACACACACCACTACCCAACAGCAATACAATCTTAACTACGAAAACATATGTGACGACATTATTAAGTACATGAAGCTACAGCCATACAGGGGGCCAGAGGCAAGCCAAGCACCTGCACAACTACCAGCTGGAATACAGAGTAGAGACACTGAGTGGTCAATTCTGCGAGTCCCCATAGATGTTCTTAATCAACTTTCCTTTAACTGAAGTTTGCCAACTATCGTGACTCCCCAATTTTTCAGATCATGAGGCTGGATGGACCCTGCTTCAGACCCAATATCCTCAAATAATTTATTCGATATAGCCGGGAATCGAACCTGGAACCTACAGTCCCGCTCAAACCTCCTGACGTTTGCAGGTGTGTTCGCTTATCGACGGTAGCCAATCACGCCAGTGCTGCGTTGCAACATATGGGCACGCAGACTCGCTGCTTAGAAAGTCTAAAAATCAAATATAAAGTTTGTTCGGAAAATTGGTATGTTGTACGGACCCTGCATGTCTATATGATGAAATTTTAATGTTGTCTGAACACACAGAAACAAAGATCACATTTCTACCCCCAGTGATTCCAATTTTATGGGTTAATATAGTAAAACCCCGATAATACGCTGTTCAAGGGACCGCGTGTAAACTGCGAATTAATCGAGACTGCGTATTATAGACATATTAGCATTTTTCTTTATTGAAATACATGATTTACACTTCGCTTCTCCCTGAAGAAAACTCTCCCTGTATTTGAGTAAAAAGTTGCTGGGGAAAGAAGAAAGAAAAATCTTAAGGGGGAGAGAGAAACCGCGGAGTGGAGAGCATGCTCCATCTCTTTCAATATAATATGATGGCGCTGTCTCAAATTAAGCCTATCATTCAATTTATTTTATCACACTGCGCCTTTGTGTTATTCGATAACTTTATTAACCCTAATAAAAGTAAAACTATTACAAAAACTGATATAAACTCAGCGAGTATGATGATTTACGTCTGACTCAACAAATGTTTCTATATTTTGTGACTTTTAATCTCATCCGATGGAATTTGATAATACTTATTATTATTATTATTATTATTATTATTATTATTATTATTATTAAGAAGCCTTCTGGATCTCCCTATCAAACCAATCTCAGGTAAAGGGTCGTGCTCCACAGTTTTAAAACTACTGCCGCTGAGAGACAGAGACGGAGAGAGTAATTGTGACAACATCGCGCTCGCATGTTACTGGCGCTCGTGAAACGTCAGGAGGTTTGAGCGCGACTGTAGTTCATAGTCAGGCAAGCTAACCACTACATCAAGGAGGCAGTCATAATTTAGTACAGTCTTAGAAAGAAAAAGGTTTTTGTCACACAGATACTTTACAAGGCCCAGAAAGGAGACAGTGTGCATGATCAGACATGCAACAAAAGAAAACTAGTATCTGTGCGACAAAACTTTTTTCTGAGACTGTACATGCTTATTATTAATACGAATAATTATGTAATATTAAGGACTTTTAAGACATAAGTAACTTAAAGGAAGATTAAAGACTGAAACGACCAAAAAATATTTTCACTCTTAATTCAGTTAAATTTGCCATTTTTTTTCTGAATTGCAATATATATAGTTTATTAAATTTGTCATTTATGATACTCGCTACTTAACTGGCACGTTTTTAAGCAAGTTAGAGTACACAGCACCAATAATAACATTTATCTTCTTCACTGTTTTTCTCCAAAACATTTTGAAATTCTCAATGCTCCTTTTTTTCAGAACTTACGGGTCCAATTTCATTCAGATTTTGCACAGATGTTTACTATATTGTAACGAACAGTCATATTGATTTTTTATTTATTTATTTTATTGGGTTATTTTACGACGCTGTATCAACATCTAGGTTATTTAGCATCTGAATGAAATGAAGGTGATAATGCCGGTGAAATGAGTCTGGGGTCCAGCACCGAAAGTTACCCAGTATTTGCTCGTATTGGGTTGAGGGAAAACCCCGGAAAAAACCTCAACCAGGTAACTTGCCCCGACCGGGGTTCGAACCCGGGCCACCTGGTTTCGCGGGCAGACGCGCTGACCATTACGCCACAGGTGTGGACAGTCATATTGATATGTCTTAAAACTCATTCATATTGCATGTTAAATATTCTGAAAACATTTTTCTTTTTACTGAAAATGTTCAACATTACAAATAATTTTTTTATATACTGGTATTGAAGATATGAGATTTTTGTTCTTCAGATTGTAACATATGGCTCCTAATGTGTGTGAAAAAATATTCACACCTCTGCCTAGTTTTTGAGAAAAGGTACAATAAAAATCAAAGTTCTGAGTTACAGAAAAAAAAAAACAATTTCAAAGAACTCATCAATATAGCCACACCATTCATCCAATCAGAATGAAATTCATGTGGCATGTACAAGAAACACGTACCAGTTATGTAGTTTGAAGTTAAAAAAAATTTAGATGGTAACCCGTCAGTTTTGGTAAATTCAGTCTTTAACCTCACTTTTTCACTAAAATGCACTGTGATTGGTGCATGAACTTGACCTGTGGAAAGTATCACGAACTAAACTTATTCTGACGAACCTATCAGCACCACAATTTAGTTTCAAAAACAAACACAACTAAGAGTAATTTAAGAAATGTGACTTCATTAAATCACATACTTAGCTTATTTAAAAGAAATCAGCAAAATGTGATTACCTGGTGCCATATTAACTACCTTTGGATATGTGCACATCCTCAGATACTATTGCCTTACATTATAAGAAAATTCTGGGTTCTTCAAAATTTTTTTAATGTGTATTTTTCCCTAACAAAATTCAAAATTCATTCAACAGTTCAATTACAAACAAAACAGCTGAGGATAACACAATGCTAGCATATTTTGAGAACATAGCTCTGAAAAACAAATGGATACCATAATACAATTCGTAGCAGGAACCAAAACATACTGGTACACAACAAAATATGAGAACAGCATATTTTTATGTTCAATAATCCAGACATTCTCTACTTCTTTTGTATTAGACCTGAAAATCTGCACAGAAATGGATATTCATTTACTAACATAACATTCACTACTCAGTGACAAGAATTCAATTTGGGAGGGAGGGGGCTAAGTGTTGGGAATATCGCTCTGCAAATTTGTCCATAACTTACATACAACATAATTATTGTTTAATACTATGAAATTTAAAATTATTTTACACTCACAAAAAGTTATTGCAGAGTGACTCAACAGATGCCGACCCTAAATAAATGACAATAATTCTAGCTATTGTGTTGAGAACTATAGCTTCATAGCTTCTTTCAAAAACCTTGATGACTTTAAAACAATTTTCAGCATACATATAAAGGATTTGTTATTCTAAATACTGGTCATTTTAGGCAGAAATAGTCAATTTTTTTTAGTGCCGCACTTGCAACACCATGATGGATTGTTCATTCACACTTTAAATTTGAAAATACAGTAAAACCCCGATAAGACACTGTTCAAGGGACCGCGTGTAAACAGCGTATTAACCGAGACCGCGTATAAACCAGGACTGCGTATTAGGCGGGTATACTAATTTTGACTTATATACAGTATCTATTAGCATTTTTCTTTATTGAAATACATGATTCATGAAAGGTAATACAGTATTACTCCATTATGTAATTACTGTACTGTACGTTAATAGTACATTATGCAAGCGAGTTTCATAATTTTCATACGAGCTTCTTAATTACCATTATAGGCGAGTTTCATACGACTTTTTATGCTCGACCATATTTCTAACTTGAAATTACCGGTATTCAGATGTATAAATTTTATTTGTAACTGACAAGATCGGAAGTGACCTTGTTCTAGGTCGTGAATTGTGAGATGTGCGCAGACGCGAAAGTATTGATTTTTTCCGAGGAACAATAATGTCATTGACCTTGACGTAGTCCCGTTAAACTTGATATTATATTATAACCTTGATTATTGAATTCGACATTGAAAAACGAGATGACAAATTGAATTTATTTGAATATTATTTACAATTAACGCTAATTATTATAGTAACAGAACATAACCTTCTGCGACAGTATTGGATTTCCAGCCTCCGTGACTTTTCGCTAAGTCTCTTTCGATTGCATATCCGAGAATAATCGATACTTGCGGTTTTATAACGGTAGAAAGCTGACCTGTCATTGGCTGAAAGACCTGACCTTTAATGAGTAGGTGTACTTTAATGACATGTATTAAAGGTCTGCTACCAGGTGTATAATTACTACATTTCGGCATGGTCGAGCATAAAGACATTTACGATACTGAATGTATGTACTGTACTTAATTCTTTCGAAAAGAGTCCTTTACAGTTTTTTGCCGTGTGCGTGTTCTCCAAGTCCTCATGTTTACCACACTTCACTCTCTTGTGCTTATGCTCTCCCGACATCGCAGTTGCAGTGATTGAGTCGCGATTTTTTATTATAGTTATTAATGTCGATGATGGGATTCCTAATGAATCAGACAGTTGTTTCTGATTAAGAGTACTGTTTTCATCGCACTTTCGTAAGATTTCGAATTTTTCAGACACAAAAAGTGCTTTTCGTTTAACACTCATTGTAATCACACAGACACTTCAATGCACTAAAAGATAAACTGACCAGCAAAAATTTCCAGAATTTTATTACGGTCGAGTAAGGAATGTTGCTTGAGAAAGAGAGGGTTAGCAAGAGGGTGGGTATTGTATAGTATGAAGGTTTAAATGCGCAGGTAAAGGGTCGAATGCAATACTTTTCAGGTTAATGGCACCAGTAAGTTCAATGGCCAAAGTGATTCATTGCTGTTACAGTAGATTGCTGAAAATTACATCGAAAATATTCCACAAAAATGGCGTATTATGCGGGACTTGGGCGAAACAAACGGGGTATTTTATAAAGGCGTTATATATGAAATGTTCAGGGACCGGACAAAAAAAAGAGTATTACACGGGATAGTGTAATAAGCGGGCGCGTCTTATCGAGGTTTTACTGTATGTCTTGAAATCCCTCCCTGCCTACGCCACTATAGCTCTACTGCAATTCTTCAAATTATGTGCTCAATTTGCAACTTGATAAAAATCCGTGCACTGTAAGGACAAAAGATTGTAATGAGAGGACATGAGAAGTCGCAGCAAGCCACCATGCTTACAAAAGAAAAATTATCATTATCATCATCACATCATCATCATCATCAGCCATTCAAGTAGTAGGCATAGTGGCCTGTTACGGTCTCCTTCCATCTTTTTAAGGGCCGACCTAACAAATCCTCTGTTCATATTATGCTGATTCTGTATCACCACACTGCACTGACTCATTTTTAATTCAGAGATATGTAAGTAAAGCAGGAACATAATCTGATTTCATTTTATGTCAATATTCATACAACAACCACTGTCAGCAGATTTAGACACATATATATTCATATTTCAACCCGCTTTTACAGTCTCGCAATTCACAACATATTTTTTGGTTGCTTTGTTTTTACTATATTTTACCCCACATACACAGGCAAAATTTAAAACATCTTGCAATTTACATCAATAATATCTTTGGTCAATACAACAGTTTCTCAAACATGAGATATCAACCCTATAATGCTATCGAATGGATAACCGAGGTTTTCGCGTTTCTCGGAGATAGTTCTATCAGTTCAACAAGTCATCTGCTAACTTACAGGTCTGTCAAAAAGGAGTTAATCATTGTGTAACTTGTGGTCAAATGCACGAAAGGGTCTAATTAATGTTCTATACCTCTACTATTACGAAACATACAACTATAATTTATTCAATGATTGAAATAAATTATTATTACTATTATTATTTTGTTTGCAGCCCCCATTAACTGCTCTTTGGCCCCTCCCCAGAGGGTCGAGGACCCCCGTTTGAGAATCACTGCTAATGTATTGTGTTGATGGAAGTCAAATTCCTCCTATTTAGTCACCAAGCTAAAATATAG
This sequence comes from Periplaneta americana, assembly GCF_040183065.1. NCBI lineage: Eukaryota > Metazoa > Arthropoda > Insecta > Blattodea > Blattidae > Periplaneta > Periplaneta americana. The sequence continues at coordinate 11,523,408 of NC_091126.1, read as the reverse complement.
GTGAACTTTATTGAAACAGGAAAGGATTAATTTCTTTTAAGGTTCAAGTTTTCTGTGATCAATTCTTGGAAGTTGAAGATATGTTGTACGATTCCTTGGATCTGTTCATAATAGCAAAATTTTCAATAGTTCCATAATAGAGCTACATTTGAAGCTGAGGAATTTGATGGCATATGTCTTGGTGACAGTGCTTATCCTTGTCGTTCATACCTCATGTCTCCAATGATATTCTAAATCCTAATACTGAAGGTAATGATGTCCATATTAGAACAAGAATGTCTACTGAACATACATTTGGTGTCTGGAAAAGAAGACTACCCTGTCTATATCTATGGAATTGAACAATAATCAATAATAAGTGCGTAACATGCAAATTGGACTGTCATGGCATCTAGCGGACATTTGTGACACTGGAACAACCAATCAATAATTTACAGTTCGATAAGTTAGATGTTGTGATGTTCTAGAAACATGACAAAGATTTAAACAAATCAATAGTAACCGAATGGATATACACTGTTTGAGAAACCGAGCATATGTGCAAGGAGAGAGAGAGACAGAGAGAGAGAGAGCGAGAGAGAGACATTTAGGAAAAACGTATTATATTGCATACAAATTACATACTGCAGTATTCACTTTCCTACACTTAAAATGTAAGCAACACTTCACAATAATAAAACAAAAATAAAATATACTATTACTATCTCCTGCATCTGCCAAGTGTTTATGTACTGCCACATCCTACTCAATGGACAACACATATTAACATTGGGAAGAAGATTGAATGAACTCATGTTACATTTCGTTGATCTTTCAGTATATTACATTCACTATTAAATTTTCATTATGAAGTTAAATATTACAGCATTATGGAACAGTGGTAAGCCAATCTAACTACGAAATTAGTGGGCCTGTGTTCAAATCGAGATTGGGACTCAAATCAAAGCAAATGCTCGAAAATTTTCAGTGCTGGGCCCTTGGACTCATTTCATCATCATTCATTAGTATCATAGTATCAGGTCAACAAAGGATGCAGTAACGTTGACTTACAAGTGATATTGTTCTGAGGATATTGCAGAAGTCTCAGGGGATGGAGGAGTATTAAATGCACTTACTTCGTTGGAACGGAGTGTTGTGCAAGGTGAACCAAATAGTTAATCACGACACTCACAGGAATGCAGTGCTACAGACTTCAAAAATCATCCCTACAATAGGAGTGGTAAACACAACAAGCAGGTGCGATGAAGGACCTGCATTAACGAAAAATCTGTGTGCAATGGGTTCCAAATCAGTTGACGGAGGAACAAAAAACAAATAGAAAGGCTGTTTCACTGGGTCACTTGCAACAATACCACAAGGAAGAATATGCATTTCTGTCCCATATTGTCACTGGGGACGAATTGTGGTATCACCATTTTGAACCAGAGAGCAAACGACATGGAAACACATGGATTCTGCCTCACTGGAAAGGTTCAAAGCAATACACACAAGTTCCGGTAAAGTCATGTCGACATTCTTCTTCGATTCTACGGGTCCTCTGCTTGTTGAATTTCTCGAGCATGGGGCCACAATCAATGCACAGGGTTATGAAGAAACTTTACAGAAACTGAGATGCGCCATTAAGTCAAAACGCACTGGAATGCTATCGAACAGCTTTATCCTTCTTCATGATAATACCCGCCCACATACTGCCAACTCTGTGAGGAATACGATTCAGAGATTTGGTTGAGAAATACTTCAACAGCTCCCCTACAGCCCAGATCTCTCCCCATGCGATTTTCACATTTTTGTAGAGTTGAAGAAAGATATTCGTGGATTTCGTTTTGCATCGGACGAAGACATGTGTGACTGGGTAAAGAACTGGTTCGGTAGACAGCCCACAAGCTTTTTCAAGAATGGGGTTGATCGTCTTGTCTCGCAGTGGGATAAATGTATAAACAGTTTTGGAAATACTTTTTGCATCTGACCCATTTTCATTTGACTGCCCCTCATATATGTACTGTGGATTAATTCAAATTTTTTGGTGAACACTGATACATGATTATCCCCATGCAATGTCTGGCTGTGATAGAGCACTGTGTCAAAACAGTCCAATATCACTGGGATGACAGACTTCACTTCCTCAGTAACAATAAGGTATACAGCACAGTGCCCATTAAAACCATCCATAATATTCCAGGTTTTCATTCCATGCCAAATTATATTGTGTAAAATGGGAGAAGGTAAAAAAAAAAAATGTTATACGGGTGAATATTCTGAAATGGGCAAAAATGAATAACAAAACTGGAAAAATATATTATATTAAATTGTGTACTTTTTTCTCACATTGGTTACATTTGCTCTATTATTGAAGATTCTGGTATCAGTTGAGCTTAAAAAAAAATTTTATGTGAGATTTTCTAATTAAAAAAAAAAACCAAGGGATTGTTAGCTTTCCCTTACAGCCCATTGTTTAAGGTATCTTCTAAACTTCTGTAATTCAGATTTCACTTGTCTTCGAACATTTCTTTTTTCACGATCAGTCATATCTGCTATTTTCTTTCTTTTTTTATATATCCTTTGCCATAGTCCCTTTTTTTCTGCAACTCCTCTTCAGTCATATTTGCCCTCTGCCTACGTATCTTCTCCCTTTGATATTTCCTACTTTTATCATCAGACTTTTTTTCTTTCCTATAAACAATCACATGAAATAATATTCGAAGTTACTTTATCCACCAGTATTTAATAATTGTATGTTAAATTAAACCTCGGTCCCACAATAAAGGGACTGTTGCTACAAATTAGTATAATTTCCGCAATATTCTGACAAAATAAATCGTTGAAAATATCATGGAGGTTAGATTTTTAGTCGACAAACATTGTAATGTTTTGCATATACTATGAAAGTTTAATATATACAAATTATATTTAATGCCACCTGGGACCGTGTTACCAATAGAAAACATAACATTCAGTCATCAGTGATGATTTTTGTATTTTTTCAATATAATAAATTACGACAACGGACGAAAAGTTTTTTAACTGGCACCATGTTGACCTCTCATCACTACCAACCGTTAAAATTTACCAAATGAAGCAAAATTGTCTTTTGTGTAGCTCTTTTATTTCCAGGGACCGGCGTTGCGAAATTTTTGGGGACAAATTTACGTTAAAGTTGTGTCCTTTCAGAATTAAACAAACAACAATTCCTGTCTTTCATAAGTATTTTAACTACTTATTTTTATAATCTTGGCCGAGGAAATAAAATCAAATCGAAACATTCTGAGAAAAACTTAGTAAAAAGAGTAAAATGTAGTTGGTGACATAGGGACCGTAGTTACATTTTGACGTTTGGATGTTATTTTTTAATTATAAATTTTAAAATTAATCCTTTTATGCTTTGTTTCCAATTAAAACATGTTTGAGTTAGTTAGTTAAACGCAAAAGTAATCAGTTAACATTTTCAAGAAACTCCTTAAATCAGCTGGGACGTACACTTACCCATTTCAGAATATTCACCCATACAGTAATTAACTCTACCAAACATCTTATATGAAGTTTTGGGCACACAAAACAGAAAGATTGCAAAATAAATCTTAGGGGGGTGGCAGGGTGAAACGCTTCATCATACAAAAATTAAGGAAGTCTAGCACACAAGTGCATTCCATAGACCTAGCGTCACTCTGCAATGTGGCGCCACATCATGGAACTATGCAAAGCATGTTGGAAAATATGGAGACATTATGTGTAGATAGTGGAAAGCCAACTTCATGTTAGCTCCACAGAGCAGAGAACGAATATAAAATTATATTTTAAACACTGGAAATTTACTTCTGAGGCGATTGTATAGGGATAAATGTTTACCACGTGCACAGATATTCAGAAACCTCTAAAAATGAGGCCTGGTCAACCAATTTCTGTTTGTAACGAGGAACTCATTGCCAAAGTAGAGAAAAACTTACAGAAGATCATTGTGTGACTGTAAGAATACTTGCAGATAAGTTTAATGTTAAAGAGAGAATTCACCATATCTTAGTGGAATATTTGGGCAAGAAGAAGATTGCTAGCCAGTTTGCACAACATTCTTTGTCCGATGATCAAAAACATGACCACGTGCAATATATAAGACACATCCTTAAAACTGCTCCTAGAAATAACAATATTGTGAAACAGATTATGGTAGAGGATGAAACATGGTGTTTTCACTATGATCATAACACCAAAGTGCTCAATGGAAGTCCCCTGGATCACCGAAAGGCAAAATTCGTTTTTAAAAGTCAAAGATTAAAACAATGATTTGGGTTTCTGAGAGAGCCAAATGATTATTTACCATGAACTCGTACCTGAGGTGCATGCTATCACTAGAGAACATCATTTGAGTGTTCTGGAACAATTAAGCAAAGGATTCAGTACGTACAGCCCAAATGCTCATCACTAAGCATTGATTTCTTCTGCACAACATATCAGCCAAGTAGCTGTCCAGGACTTTCTAGTGCAGAAATAAGTGTGTGTGTGTGTGTGTGTGTGTGTGTGTGAGTATGTGTGTGTATGCTCAACCATCCACCTTTTTCTCCAGATTAGTCACCTCGCAAATATTTTTTTGTTTCCAAAAGTGAAGTTACCATTGAAATGGCATCTTCTTACCGACATTGAAGACATCCAGCGAAATGTAACATCCACTCTTAAGACAATCTTTAAAGAAGATTTTGTAGAGGTCGTTCCATCATTGTTGAATCATGCACCTCACTGTACCAGTGCCGGAGTGATGTACTTCAAATAAAATAAAAGTACGTCCAACTGTTTTTACTATATTTAATCCCATGACGTCTGGTTTGTTATTTAATTGTCAGATTATGTATATACATCAAGAAACAAGATAGTTTCAACATGATTACACACATGACAATTTCTTTGCCAATATTAGCCATGCATATACTCTGTAACATTAAACAAGGACCACCTAGTCAAACATGCAAACTTATCTACAAACAGTGAAGCTGTGGTAACTTCTTATTGTGTTGCTGGAAGACATTTTGTCTAAAACCTGATGTCACTGGAAAACAACATACTTGATCATTTATTAGTAATGGAGAAAAATTCGCTCTGACGCTGGGGATCGAACCCAGGACCCCCAGTTCTACACACTGGGTGCTCCGCCACTGAAATACGCCAGGGCTCAATCCACAGCACCGGATCGAACTCCTCTCCTTTGGTTTTTCCCTTTTGTTTTTGTCTACTCCATGTTTCGACATATATTATAACATAAGACTGACTTGCACAACTGGGAACCAAAAATTATGTACTGTTAGATGATTAAATCTGTTCTGTAGGATCAAAAATGAATTGGGTTCGATCCCCAGCACCGGAGCGAATTTTTCTCCATTACTAATAAATAATAACCACAACAGAAAATTCTGTAGGATAAAAAATTAAATCTTCATATAGATACTTGATAATGCATATTACAATTAATCATCTATACATTTCTGGCAGGGACTAATTACCCCACTGAATGTACAGAACATAGCTGCACAGGTGGATGCCATTCTAATTTGGATACACCAAAGCAGAGGCAGTGTCTTAACCAATGAGCAGAGCATCAATCTGCGCTTGCTTTTCTACAGTAAAAGTGATTTGCATTTTTTTATACTTATTTTTAAATTTCATGTGTGCATCTCAAAAATTGTAACAGAAAGATTGTAACTATGTGGTATAAAGAAACAAGAGAATGATGTATAAAGTGTATCAGCGCTTGTAAACTCAATCATGTAGCATTAAGTGCAAAGTGTGATTGGTGTACTGCCATCTTGCGAGATGACAACAGCACGCACATAAGGATTCTAGAACTTCTCTCAAGACAGTGGATCTGTTCATCGATCACCTAGGAGGCAATGTAACATAACTGGAAAAATGTAGGCCAAAGAAAGAGTATAAGCTTACAGAATTACCATTTTGTACCGTATGTCCCTAGGATGATTGCAATGAGTGACTGATTGAACAAGATGAAAACAAGACAATAGTTTCTCTCGTGATTACATTACCAAACAATGCTGTGTTGTGCTTAAAGCAGCCGCTTATTTGTCCATGTGTGATGCAGGAATCAAGGCTCATTCACAATGAAAATTAAACATAACGTATGCGTTAACTTAAGAATATAAACATTACAGCAAAATCAAGAAGTCATACCATCAGTCACGATGGGAACATAAACATAACTGCAAACATACTTGGTAACCATGGAAACATAACGACGCCATTTCCTCATATTCTGTCGTATACTTCAGCGTTCCATGATTGTGTTCTGTTTGCAAATCATGTAAGCATAAGCATGAAAGTTTGGAGTTTGTAAACTTTCATGTTAACGTCTTACGGTAATGTTTATGTCAATGCTTATGTGAATCATTGTGAATGATCCCATTTGGTAGCCTGGGCGCAAACTTCTGTGTTTATGTTACGGTTATGTTTAATTTTCATTGTGAATGGGCCTTCAGACCACGAGCTTTACTCTAGATCAGGGGTCGTCAGCACAGAGCACGGTGGGGCTAGCCTCCCTTACCCGCGGAAAACGCAGTGCACTATAGTGCTCTCGTAGCTTCTAGCGGATATGCTCTCTATCTCTCCCTGTTGCATGACAGTGCACATGGGACGGCACCACGTACCCATTGCACATTTCAGCGAGTGCTGACGACCACTGCTCTAGATAGTAACCCTAATTTTTGCCATATTATTCGGCCCAACAATATGACGTAACAGCCGAAATAGGTCAACTGCAGCCCTTGTGTCCCCCCTCTAAGGAATATCAAACCTAAGTATTTCTAACCCATGACTAGAAAGAACATGCATGCTTGTTCATTGTCAAAGCAATGTGTTGTGTTATATTAAGTGGACCTATCATAACACTGACCTCCTCTTATCATAGTAACATCGTCGTTTATTGTCAGATAGAGTTTTGCATCATTTACAATGACGCGACACGACACAGCAACGCGACATTATATAAATTATGGCCCAATAGGAAATCAGATTTCCATGACGTCACGAAGGAGATTGCGACGCAATGAAAGTTGAAATTGAGTTAACTTTTACCACGTGACGTTACCGGAATGCGTATGTGTTTTGTTTATGACGGCGTCGTCTGCAACAAAATTGAATACTTTTTCAGATGAGATGTTGATAGAATTGGTTAAAGGATACCCTGAATTATACAGAATGAACCGCGAGTAATATCATTAATTTCAAGAGGTTATTCCTTAGAATATTTCAAACAAAAAAGTTTAATATAATTTTGTTCGTTTTTGCTTCATTTTCAAGAAAAAAAAAATTTTATGTGAAACATTTCATGGCATATTTTGGGAAAGCTATTGAATTAACTTAATTCCCAATATGCTTAGTCAATTTAAGAGAGCAGTGTATTATGATAAAAAAATTAGTTTTTGTCATTTAAATATGCAGAAATTTCATCTGAACAATTGTAAATTTTCGTTCTGAAAAGGAATTTTAAAACTTTACATTTGTTAGATCAAATTTCTGCGTATTTATTATGAAAATACAATACTCTCTTAAATTTACTGAACATATTGGTAATTAAATCAATGGTTTTTCCAAAAGATGGTAAGACATGTTTCATATAAAACAGTTTTTATCTCGAAAAGGAAGCAAAACGAAAACAATAATCATATTATTTTTTTGTTTAAAATATCTCAAGAATAACCCTATGAAATTAATCGGTTCACCCTTTATATTACTGTTGTGTACATGAAATACATAAATATTTCCATCCATGGCTCCCATGAAGTTCGGAAAATTTACTTTTTTCCAATATCCTTCTTCTACCTTCGTGAAATTGTCCTCAGAGAGCTTCCACTTAATGATATTTTTTTTTAAATTTACCCCAGATTACAGGACTTGTTTCTAAAACTAATGGACATTGTGAAAGTTACAATACGAAAATCGTAAAGAGAGAACGTAGGGAGAGAACCAAGTTCTTAAAGGGAAATCTAACCTCAAAGTTACGCTTAGATGCTCTGCTGGATGCCTCCAGCATTGGACTTTTTGTATTTGAGGGCCAATGATATGCAGGAGATCATCAAATTGCGAAGATGCCATTCCCATATAGTTATGATATGTTGATTTCTTCTACTCCAAAAACAGAGAAGGCAGGCATCGTTTCATGTTAAGTTTCCTAATCAACACGAACCAGCGATTCAAGTCGCGGAATTGTGAACACTAGTCCGCGACGCGATACTGCGATGTCGCGTCATTGTAAATTAAGCATAAAGAATCTCCAATAAGAGTGGATACAAACTCTTCTAGCAGTATAAAAACAATATAGAGATCAATTTATATTTTCTCAAATTATAAGGAGTTACTTTCTCACACATTACACTATTTCCAAATATAGGACTTTAGATTCTGAATAATTATATTTTAAATAAAATGTTATCCCATCGCAAGAATTACTTACGGTTAATCCCTCTTCAAACAAATATACCATTTACTTTTCTGGTATACCTCTGGGCTCTTCTGGCATGATTAACATACTGCAACAAATATCTGAATATCCTTCGTATTTGTATCATGTGAATTGAAGTATTTTTAATTCCATTATTTAATGATGCTGTATCTACTTCTAGGTTATTTAGCATCAATGGAATTGGTAATAGTGAGACAGTATTTAGGTAGATGATCCGCCATGAATTACTTGATATTTGCCTTACAGTTGGGTTTTTTATTGGTTATTTTACGACGCTTTTTCATCTGCTGTGGTTATCTAGCATCTGAATGAGATGGTGACAATGCCAGTGAAATGAGTCCAGGGTCCAATGCCGAAAGTTACCCAGCATTTGCTCTTAATTGGTTGAGGGAAAACCCCAGAAAAAATCTCAACCAGATAACTTGTCCCAATCAGGATTTGAACCCAGACCCGCTCATTTCACAGTAAGGCACGCTAACCATAACTCCACAGTGGTGGGCCAGTTGGATAAAACCGCAGAAAAAATACAACCAGATAATCAGCCCAAGCAAAAATTAAACCTATGCCCAAGCACAACTCCAGAACAGCAGGCAAACATGCTACGACCTACGCTATGCCAGTGGCCTAATTTAAGTGCACATTGAGGGTCACATCAAATTCTTCAGAAGCACCAATGTAAATTTTCTATAGTTACTGATTTAAATTTCTTACGTAAGTAGTGTTTTCATAAACACTGATCTCAAAAAAATGTTTTTCTGCCTCATTAATTCCGGGCGTCGGAAACTGCACACCAAAATTTTCTACCTGGATTTTGGTCATATAGGAACTGCACACTAACATTTTCTACCTGGATTACGGCCATAAGGAAACTGCACACCAAAGTATTTTCTACCTGCTTTGCCAATACTAGCCTATAGATAATTTTAATTTACCAAACTGTTTTAATTTTGTTCTAAATGGAGCGTGTTTACATCTGAACGTGAACGGGGTAATTTAGTACTGGTATATGACGACTGTAAATTTTATAAAGCCAAGGAATTGAAAAACTATGAAGTAATGTGGAGGTGTTGTGTTAGAAGTTGCAATGCGAAAATTTATACAGACGTGGACAAATTAACAAAATTCACGATTTTTACGATAATTCTGTTTACAAAATTTGACTTTTCAATTTAGACTACAGTTGACAATTTTCGATATTTCCATCATTACAGTAGACAGAAATATGCAAAATTGTCATCTGTAGTTTAAATTGAAGAGTCAAGTTTTGTACAAATATATAATAAAAATCTTCAATTTTGCTAATAATTTGTAAATTAGCAAACATGTCAACTGCATTGAAGAGTCAAATTTTGTAAAAATATAAAACAAAAATCTTCAGTTTTGCTAATAATTTGGAAATATCCAAAATGTCAACTGTAGTCCAAATTGAAGAATCGAATTTTGTAAAAATATACAATAAAAACCTTCAGGTTTGCTAATAATTTGTAAATATGCAAAAACATCAAATGTAGTCCAAATTGAGGAGTTGAATTTTGAAAATTATACAATACAAATTTTCAATTTTGCTAATAATTTGGAAATACACAAAAATGTCAACTGTAGTCTAAATTGAAGAATCATATTTTGTAAAAATATACAATAAAAATCTTCAATTTTGTTAATAATTTGTCCACCTCTGTAGCTTGCTGAACAATAGTATATTAAATCGCCAAATAATTACTATAGCTACGAAAAGAAAAGCCATCGATGTTGTTAATAGTAAGTCATCAAAAATATTTCATGCTGTTTGTCAAATCTTGCCTAAAGAAAACCTAAAAGACGTGACATATCTCGAATAAAAGGTAACATACAAATCGTGGAGGAAACTTCAACTTATTCTACCTAAATCACAACCCGAAGTTCATGACAGACTGAGTCATGCACAACAAATGGCTGTGAATCATTTCACAAGTATTTGAATTTCAGTTTTTACAGCTGTGATCTTTCATTGTATAAATTCGTGAATCAACTTTTGGACATACAAACTGAGACTTGTATTATTAAACTGGAAAGCACTGAAGGAAGTAACCGAAGTTTCAGAGTAAAGTCAGCCAAATGCAAAAGAAACATATTTTGTAAATTGTGCAGTTTCCAGGTAAGATTAGTAAAACCCTCGTGAATCAGTGTGCAATATCCGGGTAGGATTAGTGGGTCCCTCGAAAAGCGGTGTGCAGTTTCTGGATCAAAGTGTGCAGTTTCCATCTACCCATTAATTCATGGGTCGCTACATCCACCATCTGAAAGTAATAGTGACCTCATTCCTCAAAATGCCTGTTTTAGACTGTAAAATATTCATGTTCCATTGACACGGGAATTTACACTTATTGGAAAACTATTTACACAATTTTACTGTACCAGCCATATTTAAATGCCAAAAATTTTGTAGGAGATAATCAGAACAATACAACTAATTTCTTACTAAATTGCTCTAAGTTGGTGTTCCTTGCTCCAACATATTCCTAATGTGTGAGAAATGTCTGAAACTTCAAACAAATTAATCTTGTTAATGCTGAAAAATTTAATGTTTTTTAAACGCATTTAGTTATAGTTTCAGCATTCTTTCGTCAATTATTTAACAATGCTGTATCAAGTACAGCTATCGGTGAAATTGGGATAAGAGATATATAGTACATGGTTATCTTTACTGAAAACTTAAAAGACAAACTAAAAGTAAAAAAAGAAAGAGAGAAAATTTTCGTAACAGAATGAAGGGAAATATGTTTCCAGCTAGAAAATGCAAACTGTGTGCCAGTAATGAAAACACTGTTTATAAACAATATCTATTTGGAAACAGAACAGCCATAAAACCTCTGATATTCATCTAAATTGGCATTCAAAGGGTCTATGAATACCTTAAAGGATTCAAATATTTAACAGTAAGTATTAAGATCCGTGCTCTGACATCACTGCGTGGGAAAGTGATTTGTATATCATTTTAATAATGGTTTCTCAAGTACAGATTTTCTGCACTAATGCATGGGAAAGTGATTTGTATATCATTTTAATAATGGTTTCTCAAGTACAGATTTTCTGCACCAATGCATGGGAAAGTGATTTGTATATCATTTTAATGATGGTTTCTCAAGTACAGATTTTCTGCACTAATGCATGGGAAAGTGATTTGTATATCATTTTAATGATGGTTTCTCAAGTACAGGATTTGCTGCACAACCATTATTTTATAGACGAAGACACTACCAGTGGCATAAATGTCCACAAAAACATTTCTAAAATAATGTCTTCAGTGGTTCAATAGCACATCAGTGATGAACCAGCATCATTGCAATATATCACTTTTTTTAAGAAATCATACAAAAAGCTTGTGTACTACGTTGTTCCTACAACCCAGAACTGACTCCTCACAGTATTGTCTCTCTGGTTCCTCAAGCATTCACTTTCTTATTTAAAAATTCGTAAATTATTACATTCTCGATTTAAGGCATTGTTGCAACTACGAGCAAGACTAGAAAATAAAATCTGCTACAGAAACTACAGAAAACAGACTATTTCAAGTAATATGTTAAACGTGACTGTTTCAAGTAATATGTTAAATGAAGTCACTTGTTTAATTCAATGTATTTAAGAAAATGTTAACTATTTCATGAAATTCCTTCAATAAAATCAGAAATGTCTTTAGCAATCATGACCATTATAAGTGGAGAACTATCGATAATGTGGATGCTCTCAAAAAAATGTTTAAATGTGATGAGATTTTAAGGAATGCTTTATCGACAAAATGAAAATTTTAAGTCTTGTGGCAATATACAGGTTGTAAGAAATATAACTGTGCAGATCTTATTGGCTTATTCCTTGGGTAGAGTACAACAAAAAATTCTAACACCATCTTAGTCCCAAATAATTTTGCCCTTACTGTTAAGACACTTTATTCGATAAGTACAATCTGTACAACTATGATTTTTAATCTTTTCATTAGAGAAACTGACAATAGTTTACTCTTTCGCAGTTTTTTCAATAAAATGGATGGTTTTCTTGCAAATTAAATAAGATTAACACGTATCATAATTTCCTGCCATTAGGAAATCTAGCAATGCGCTGCAGTGACTAGGGGCAGAATGTTGCTATTCACACATGTTCACGCATGTGTGTTTTTGTAGGTGTTCTGGTGATGCGCTGTTGCCAAACTTTCAGCCTAATTTTCTAATTAACCATGCACTTAAATTGCAAAATGCATTAGTTTATTTTATTTTAATGTATTATATTGCCCCTTTCAATCTGCATAGTTATATCATTTCCATTCTGTATTTATATGAAGATTTTTTTTAGATAATTCAAATTCATTTAATTACTATTTCTATCCAGATGTCAATGGAATTTGGATCTTAGCATGAAGTAATTGCTCATAAATTCACAGTAAGAAATAAATAACACTGTATTTTCTTAATCTATGCAAGTTTTCAACTACTGTTTGCTGTTATTCCTCTTGAAAGAAATATTACAATATGAAACACATTTTCTTCAAGAGGTTTGGACTGTATTTTTTAATTTGTAATTCCTTTGTAACTAAAGTAACATGTGAGGAAATTCATATAACACAAGCATTTTGATAAAGCATAATCATGAAAGTACTTGGACATCAGAAATAAGGAACAGTGCTGCCACCAAGCAGTAAATTTTGTTAGTACAAGAACTCTCAGCGAAACATACTGACACAATTGTTTTTACATTTATTTATTATTTGCTGGTCACTACTTTTGTCTATAATAGGAGGCAAGAAAATGTTAGTTCAGAACTGGAAACTCAAATATTAACATCTACTATTCAAAGAAGAATTTAAATCAATGCACAGTTTGCTTAATTCCATTACAACTTTAATATCATGAAAAAATGTGAAAATATGAACTCATAAGAACGTTCAACGAAATAATCTTATTGCCCTTCTTTCTTCAGTTAGTTTTTTAGTTATTGCTAGACGGTAGCACTTGCCTATGACTGTGATTGGCCAGTTTGTTTCATGTTGGTGCTTGTCACACATAGGAAACTATCGAGAACACATTAAAATTACCCATAACTCTCGATAATTGTGACTATCAATAGTTCTCCATACTTATAATATGATAATATATACTGTATTGTATTGTGACGTGTTGTTCTTCATTTTTTGAAACCTAAAGTATGCAAATTATGAACTGAAGTAACAACTTTGTTGCATGTCAGCTTACAAACACACAAATGTGTCCATAATTCTAAGTGCTACCCCAACTGACTCAAGTGAAGATATTCATTTGGGTGTGCATCAACATTATTTCCATTCTAATGTACATATTCACAACTTAATCAGTTTACTACTAATAAAATGTAATAATTTTCGTCTTTTACTGAACTGCAGTTGATCACGAGGATCCAGAATACAAATGAATTGTGCAGCAATTGTATTGTTTAAACAATGAATTTAACAAATATAGTACTAAATTAGATATATAAAACTTTATGCTTTTACAAACACAATAATAATTATAGTAATTGTTGTAACACACTTCCCATGATTATTATACAAACTGAGAACATATGACCTGATGAACACCATAACTATTTTCCCAGAGCGGACCACAAATCATTGAAACGCTCAGGAAAGAATGAGAGGGAAGCAGCTAGTTCCAATTAAGCTCTTTACTAGCGTTCACATTTCACAAATTGTATATATTTACTCAAAAGCATGTATGTGCTCATAATATCATTCACATCATTTGTCCAGCATCTCCAGTTGTGTTAAGTGTTCACACGTTTGGTATGACTAGTAAACGTTCACAGAAACAATTGATTACGAAAGTTAGTTGGTAAGCTATGAAAAAGGTTAGTAATAACTTATGACTTCTGCCTCAAGAAAATAAGGAAATCAATAAGAATAAGAATAGCTATATAATTTACATCATTATCAACCAATCAGACTGTTCTCAATGCAGAGTAAGTTGAAAAATTGATTTGTCAGATACTTTATCTGGGCATACTCTTTCATTTTCAATGACCAGTGCATGATTATGTATGTAAGCCATGAGATTAAGAACCACAAAGAATGCCTCAATTTTCTTTATAAAACATAATTTTCTTCACTTTTATTTATCTTTAATGAATTGAAGCACATATTAAAGTATGACTGCAAAATCTGGACAGGTAAGCAAAAATTAATATTGGAAAGGAAATTTTTGGAACAGTGAAGGATTCTGTTACTGGAGAAATAAAGATGAAATTTGAAACAAAACATATTTAAAACAACTTGAACTGACAAAAATAAAATCAGATGCCTCAAATGGATTGAATATATGAGATCTACAAAACGAAAGATGATTAGACAGCTGGTGTGAAAAAATTCTGGAAGAAAAATTAACATTGCACCATTCAGAATTTGATACCTTAATAACTTAAGAGATTATCTCCTATTCTCTCTGTCACTGACAGAGTTACTGTTTAAATAGACGTAACTGAAAGTTTATAAATGCAAAAAAAAAATAAATAAATAATAATAATAAAAAACAAATAAATAATAAATAATAATAATAATAATAATAATAATAATAACAACCAATTCCCATTTCCATTTGTAAAAATTGCTTTCGGTTCTATACAAGTCATACAAAGTTTGGAGTGAGACGTGAAAGTGCTTGCAGTAGTCATGACATTTTTTTTTTTTTAATATTATCAAACATTACAAAGGAAATTGTTAATATCGAGGTTTAAAGAGTAAGAAGTGAATTATAGTAATTCTATAAAATTAACTTGCAAACAAACACTAGACATTAAAACAAGTAATGTGTAAAAACATAAAGTGATCTAGATCTACACAATTCTTTTGAATTATACTCTCAATGATAGGAAAACTAAAAGTGTTATTATGAAGACAGGTGAAATATTTTTAATTATTATAAAAAATCACATTTTGCAACTCACGAAATCGAGAAAATTTTAAAAAGTGCTTTTAAACATGTTTTAACATTATTCCATTCATATTTTTGTAGGTTAGGACTGGCGAATTACTCGCAAAAATGGTAAAAACCGCTGAAATTCATTAATTTTATCATATGATTGTAATTATTCGGGATTTTAACATATATTTATTCAAAATTTATATTTTTTTATAAATTTCTCAAATTTTGGTTAATTCAACATTTAATGCCAGTTTCTGTCATTGGTAAGAAATAAGAACTTCATGAGCATATTCCGAATCTCAGCGCTGAGCATCACAGTGTTCGGAATTTCAACAATGACATCACTGATGCTCCAACAGTGTCGCACCGGTTTCATCAGCTTGCAGAGGTGGTGGCAGTTGCCATCAGTGAATCTGATTGGTTCTTGTATAGGGCAGGAATTAGCAGACGAATGACATCATGCAATGTTGTGTCATGGCGGTCTGTTCTGCTTTGGTTCTGCTGTATTGTTTGTAATGAGCACAACGTAAAAACAATATGAGCGAACATGTCAACGGACCAGTTATTACTACCGGTTCAAGAAATAAATTGTTTATGCTCTCTTTTCTTTGAACGAGATGGCAGTACAGAAATTTCGCAAAATCTTGCTAGCATAGCACAGACAACTTGTACAGCTGCCATGATAGCCATCGAACCTTCCAGCAATTTTGTTCCTTCAGTAGAACCTCTATTATCCATGGTAATGAAGGGGGTGGACTGAACGGTTGATTGAAAAAATCAGATAATCCGTACCATAAAAGATTATGCAATTTCCTTCATGGTCTTGTATTTACCTCGCTAGGTAGTGGATTAGAAATTCACTAATTTAAGTCTGGTTGTCAACGACGGAATTTTAAGGGGCAAGGAAGCCCTTCCTAATGACTGTCTCGAAAATACAGTAATAAAGGAAGTCTCATGTTGTAGATTTACATACTTTTTATACTTTATCCGTGTTTTTTTTTTTATTAAATCACGCAGTTGTAACTCCAATCTCGTATTCTGATTTGAGATGAGCCACAGTTTCTATTTCTCAAACCATTCAATTATTTCCATTTTTTCGATATTTAGCACAACACATTTTCTGTAAACACCTGTGGAAGACATTTTATGATTATACAAGTTATATTATAGAAAGGCAATTCGAACAGTAGATAATGCTGTGTAACGATAAAGGCTTGTAATAACACTCTCTAGCAAGAACATATGTAGAACCCACTAATATGATGTACAAAACAGTACTTCATATGTTATTTATTTCTGAAGAAAAAAAAAGAGCGAGAAATAGACAGTCAGATAATCCGCCAATCAGTTAATAGGGTGACGGATAATCGGGATTCTACTGTATTTTGCTGCAGCATGACGTCATTGTTGTCCACATGTCCGGTGAGATTCGGAATACGCTGTATGTTAGAAGTTTGCAGTTTTGGATTTATGTCACCAGATGGCATGTTACACAGGTTCATAATTCTACTGTATGACACACTTGAACAGATTGGAATATTTTCTTCACCACTGTGTCTAATGTGCAGTCTTCAGGAAGAAATAAACAATCATGTTCAGCAATGTCCAGCCATTTCCTCTAAATCCACTGTGTGTGGTAAATATTGTACAGTAATAGAGTTAATGATTTTATTGCCAAGAACTCGGCATTAGTTAACAACAATAATTCTACCGTCAAATGACAGAGGTTATTGTCAGAGAATTGAAGCTCAGACAATTCATGCTACTGTTTCGCTAACAGATCACTGAAATGGAAGTTCATCACTAATCGGCATCATTTTCTTTCTTTTCTTACCAGGGATCTCCCTGTTCTTGACTATCCACTAAGTTTGATGTTGGAAAAGGACGTGATGCCTCAGAAACTAAATTTAGACGAGCATGTTAAGCAATTTTCCCAAGATAGCATGGAAAGGTCAGGGGACGTAATGTTGTGCAGTTTCTGTAACAAGCATGTGGCTTGGCAGATGTCAGATGGTGTAAAAAAACGTTAGACAAAAAATACTCATTTACTCGTTAATGTTGTGAAGAAAGATTTAGCTAAAGGGGCACTGATCCCAGAAGGTGACTATACTGCCATGCTGCAAATCAAGCCTAATGTTACCAATATTGCAGACACAGTACACAAAACTGTACTATAGAAATTCATCAAACATACTCAAGCAATACAGATCTCAGCCATTTCGGCAAACTGGGAATTCCAATCAAAAAGTCTTTTCTTAGGAATATTTCTTTATTATTAGAGTAAGACATAGATAAAACTCTAAATTTAAGTATTCTCATGTTTTATTTTCAAAAGCAAATCCAAATCTCTGTTTTTCAAGGAGCTATTATTGAAGAAATATTTTGAGAGTTAATTTCAGAGCTCCTGGATCAAGCCATATTTTACTCTGTATTATATTATTTCTGCCACTTATTTTCAGTAGTTTGGGTTAATAACTATTAATCTTACAGTTCAAGTGAATATTTTGACTTAGAAGTGTCACAGTGGTTTTGAAACTGGAAAAATGAAGGATATTAACTCATCTGTAACATTCGTGACAAAATATGTGTAACATCCGTGCCATGGAAGAAACAGCTATAAAATATTTACCGATTATATTTTTGTGAACTAATTGGATGCCATGAGATTTGCATAGCTCTCACATGAACACAGTGAGGTGTGAAGTGAGTTCACAAATCTTGTAACATCCGTGACAGAAACTTTTCATTTTCTGCAATAATAATAAATTTCATTCAAGAACTTTTTTTCTGTAAAATGATACTGATCAGCTAAATTGATTCTAATAATAAAAGTTGACAAAAGTAATTTCATTTTCAAAATATAAAGTTTAAAAATGGTAAAAATGTAACGTGTAGCAACTGGAATGACTGATCTGCACTTCGAGGTGTTCTCTCCTACAAATTTAAGGGGACACTATGGTGAAATAATGGTGAAAAATTAAGAAAATCGATTTAAAAATTTATTGTGGCTCTCTATTTAGACCGAGCTCAAAAAGCTAATTAATTTATGTTCCCATGACTATTTTCAAGCTTTTGAGCTAATATGAATAAAAAATTGTGACACAAGGAGCCTTTTTAGTGACGTCAATATAAAATACATTTATAAAATATCATTTCAAAACTATTAGCGTCAGTGGCACCAAATTTTGTACAGATGATAGTTTTGTAGGCATGTTTATGTAGTTTAAAATTCATAAATCTTGGATGAAAATTGTAAAAGATTTAAAACTCACAGAAGTGTCCCCTTAATGCTTCACCTCATTCTTCAACTTTACTATAAACCCTCTGTCACTCAACTAGTGTCGTCAACGCCCAGCAATTATAAACTTGTGACCTGTGTATTGCAGTTGAGCTGACCTGAGGAAATACCTCTAAAGCAAGTTTGGCTTGCTTCAATTCTTTCTATACAGAAAAAAAGAGCTAACTACAGTAAAATATCTCGTAACCGCCACCCAAATAACTGGGGGAAAAAAAAAAAGTTTAAATCTGCCACATTGCCACAGTCTGGGCCGTCAGTTTTGCCATATTAGGAAGTTCGTTTTCAGTGAATATTCTAACCTAAAATTAATGTATTATTTGGGTTTTAATAAGGAAAAACCCACACAGTTTCTGTTTATTTAGTTATGTTCGGACTGTCAATGTTGCCACATTGGGAAGTTGGCACGAACTTTCATTTTCAGTGAATATTCGAACTAAAATTATAAATTAGTGTATTATTTACGTATTTTAATAAGAAAAATACACATAGTTTTTATGTTTATTTAGTTATGTTTGGTCCGTCAGTTTTGCCACATTAGGAAGTTTGCACGAACTTTCATTTTCAATGAATATTCAAACCTAAAATTAGTGTACAGTAGAACCTCTATTATCCGTGGTAATGAAGGGGGGTACGGTGAACGGTTAATCGAAAAAATCGGATAATCCGTACCATAAAAGTTTTCATAAACTAAGTAGCTACATAATATTTTCGTAATTTCCTCTATGGTCTCTTGTAATACGATAACTAGTGGATCAGAAGTTCACTAATTTAAATCTTTTTTAGCAATTCAAGTTTGATTTTCCGATGTCAGTTATTAAAACATTATTTATTGTACTTAAGTCTGGTTTTCAACAACGAGTTTTTAATGCTCAAGGAAACTCCATATGACGGCCGTCTGTGGAAAGATAGGGATAGTAGAGGTCTCATGTTGTAGATTTACAAATTTTATACACTTTATATTTTGCTTTTCATTACCCTAAATCACGCACAGTTCTAATTCCTATCTCGTATTGTGATGTGAGATGAACCCCATTTTCTCTTTCCCAAACCACTCAATTACTTGCACTTAAAACCTACTTAAAAAACCTACTTGCACTTTTTTCCGTAGTAAAACATGTTTTCTTTTGACACTTGTAGAAGACATTTTGCATAGAAGTTAAACAGTACGGCCACTCGAATAGTTAGACTATAAAGTGTAAGGGTAAAGGTTTGTAAAACACACTCTGTAGAAAAAATTCGTGCTACTTTAATGTACAGTACTTCATATTTTTTTCTGCGAGAGAGAAAGACAGTCGGATAATCCACCAATCGGTTAATAGAGTGACGGATAATCGGGGTTTTACTGTATTATTTTTGTTGTGTGATGTGTTGTAATAAGGAAAATCCACATAGTTTTTATGTTTATTCAGTTATGAACAAGTGATAGAGAAATAAGCTTCAAATGCTGCAGTTTCAACATTTGGCACCATGAAATATTATGAACTCTTGTTTTGCATAATACCGGTATTTATTCAATTATCTAGAAAAATCTCGTATCCGGAACTAGCCTGATCCCTTTGGTGCTGGTTAAGAGGGGTTCTACTGTACTGCATTGGCTGACAATCTCACACAACCTCTGCACTTTATATATGGATATTAGTACACATTTTATTACAAAAGAGAAGCACAGCAACCTTTTGTATGGTTCATTTTCTGTGATCTATTTGACGAAACAGCAGTATATATGATCACCATCCTCTGCACACAAAATATATCTGAAAGGACTATAAAAAATGCCACATCTGCATAAAATGCTATTGGACAGGAGAAATAGCAGAAGAAACAGGAAACTGGTATGGCAGTACCAAAAATGGACAGGCAACAATTTTAAATCAACCTATAAACACAGAAAAGTTTTGGCATCCAATAAGCCAGACATGGTGATGGAGAGAAAGGGAGATTATTTAATTGTAAATTTTATAATTTAAAAAAAATAGCGGGAAAACAGAAACTTTACAAGGAAGGAGGTTGAAATGATCGTGAAATATGAGGAACTGATACCGAAATTTTCGTACAATACACAAGTATGTGGAATACCACTAATTATTAGCTCAACTAGAATATATCATATTTACTACAAAATTATCAGAAATATGTCTCCAGGGAACATAGTGCCACAGAATTGCAAGACATCTCTATTGGAAATTGTGCACATATTACAAAAATACAAATGAAAAATTTAATTTGTATTAAGCCTGGGTTCAGACGGTGCTAGTTTCTGTGATGGATTCCAAGGTGGCTGTGCTGATGGCTGCCCTGCGTGCTCACTTGCTGGCTCCAGTGTTGGCTACGGTGATGGTAGTTGTTCTCACGGAGCTGGTTCTTTTCACAGTTCAAATTTGAAAATCATCTGCTGTTTCATCTGTTGCCAACACTCACGGTCAAAAAGATACTAATCCGTGAGTGGAAAACAACTGAAGTCCTACATTAACAGTAGTAAATGTCGTAATAAAGTAATTAAGCCATAAGTGCAAAATAGCTAAAGTCTGATATTTAATTGTTGTTTCTTAGAAACTAAAGAATATATATAAAACAGGTTTAGTTGGAAAACAACGAACATGGCAAAATGGTTTCAGTGGTGATATTATATGATCATCTTTGGTTTCAGTCTGCAAACCATCACGAAAAATAGCAAGGAACCTACCCTCGAAATCCAGCAAGCTAGCCATCCAAGGAGCCACCAGAGCGCATTACTTCCAGCAAGTGAGCACGCAGGCTACCCATCAGCGCAGCCACCTTGGAATCCATCACAGAAACACGCACCGTCTGAAACTGGGCTTTAGTTATATAGGAGTGTCTGCAAGTATGATTTTGTAATTAGAATATCTGACTGTGAGAATGAGTGGCACAAGGAGCATGGGAAAAGGGAGGAAGAACAAGAATAAGAGTGATGGGAGAAAGCCAATCCAGGAGTCGGGAAGTGAAAATGGGGGAGAAAGTGATAGTAATAAGGGTGGGATTGAAAGAAGTAATTTAGAAGCCTCAAATGCATTGTCTATTGCGGATGTTGAAGATTTTAGAAGTATGATGGTAAAAAAAATTCGAGAAATTAAGTCAAACGTTGAGTGAGTCGATGGGGATAACAAAAGGTGGTGTAAAACATGATGGGGGAGACGAGATTTGATAGCACGATAAGGAAGACAGGCAAGTGAAGAAAGTGCAAGCTACAAAGGGGGAGAGAGGGAGGGAAGGAGTGGTCAGTGAAAGAGGTAGAGATCAGTGCTGGTAACGACCTGTTTTACTAACGTGAAAAAAAAAAAAAGACAGACAAGTGAATAGTATTTTTAGAGTAATGAGTGACCAATATTAGTGAACTAGAAAAGATCGAGAAAATAGTAGGAACTGTCTGGTGGTACTAAACTAAATCAATACCAAGGCATCAAAGTAACGAAGGTGTGAATAATAGGAATTATTTGATAGTGGAAAAAAGCTGTTATAACAAATAGTGAACTGAATAACGAATCACCCATAGAAATGAAATGGTATAAACAATAAGGTATATGTGAAATAGTGAATAGCAAAATAAGATAAATTTTATATAGACGACGGACTGAGCAGTAGGAGGGGAGATAGCTAGTGAGAATAGAGTAGTTTTAATAAGGTGTACTGCAAAGAAGTGTTATTTGTAATGATTGTTAATGGTGGTACCATATACGTGAAAATATGAGGTCCACAATTAGGCCTACATGTAAGAAATGCTGTGACAAAATATATATCGTGGGGTCACTCCATGAAAATGCGACATTATCGCGAAAAATAAAAATCTCACGAATCTGCTTGTTATATGTCATTTTTTTCGTTATGATCAGAATTTTTTGAATCCGACAACACTGATTGTGTAACAACATGCGGGAGAAAAAGCACAAAGAAATCTGTAGTTTAAGAGCGCGAAATTATCTATTAGAAATCACATATTTGAATGCACATTTAAGGCAAAAAAAATCATTACTTATTTATGTTAAATTAATAATGAAGTGCTGACCTTTGTTAATAATTATACTGCATAGAAACTGTAATACAATGATTATTTCGTGCTTGATTACAATTATTACACGGAAAGGTTGAGAGTTCGTGTGTCACGCTCAAATGGACATTCGTTTATATTTCTTCAAAAACCATTTCATTTTTTAATGTTTCATAAATATAAAAGTGAGACACATCACATAACATACAACTTCTTATATGGACAACATTTTGATTTATATACAAATTCTACAAGAAAAACACGTGACACACGTAACACAAAGACTGTGACACACGAACAAAAATGTTATGTTCGTGTGTCACTAAAGTTTATCCTAAAATCCAGTCACAATTTTTCTTGTTATTGGAAGTCTTTACACCTAAACATAAGTAGTAGTGGAATTTCAAATACTTATTTTTTTATTTAGATAATTGTGTGTGTGTGTGTGTGCACACGCACCTGTGCGTTTTTTTTTTTTCAATGTACATATAGGCTACTGTAGGTTAAACACTCTTGAAAATATGTGTTCCATAACTGTTGTAAGGGAGAAAGGAACTGGCCATACTACCCCATTATCTCCTGGCCTAGTTACCTCATAAGTGGTGCCTACTTGGTATCACTTGTGAGGTTCACACCTGTCTTTGGACAGTTGACTAAACAACAATTGTTGTAAAAATATAATGTGTAGGCCTAAAATTAGCATATGACATTTCATTTATGCCTAAAGTTCGTATAAAATATTTATTATTTTTTTAATTCCTTGAATTGGTTTATGTTAATTTATTTCATATAAAAAACAAGCTTATACAGTACATTTTTATGGTAATTAGATAGCCACAATACTAGGCCTATGTATAAATAAATTGGTGTAATTATTTGCACATTAGGTAAATGGTACTAAATTTCTGATATTAATTTAAAATCGTTTTATTTAATAACATTAATTAACTTACCCTAGATATCATTTAGCAATTCTAAAAGATAGGCCTTTTTAAATCTATATTAACTTAGCTGTTCTATTGATATAAATATTTATACATCTTGAATATTTTTTGACAGTATTTTCAAGAATTTAAGTTGGGCTGATTACTTGGTTGGGTTTTTTCCGAGGTTTTCTCCAACCGTAAAAGCGAATGTCAGGTAATCTATGGCGAATAACATAGTCTTTGATACAGTGTCATTAAATGACCAAGTAGAAAAAAAAAAAGACATAAAATATATATAGGTCAAGTTACAGAAGCTTGTGGTGGCGAAGAATTTGAAGTGTCTGTGATGTCCAAGGAAGAGAAGTACTACAAATTTAAAAGTGTATTTTAGTGTAATCTAGTGTTGTTTTGTATAATAAGAAATGTAGGCATAGTCTGTCACAAAAAGTGATGTATTATAGTGCATTTAAAACAATTAGTAACCAACATGACATAAATGTTCGTGTGTCACAACATATTTGCAATATTCTATTTCTTAATGGCACTGTTAATTTTTTTTTTTAAAGTTTGTGATTTAGCAGTACATGTACTACACAAGTGTCTTCATTGTTTGGAAAACAACTGAATGCATTTATGTCATTTGGCACAATAACATGAACATTTTCCATTTTGGTAATAAATCAAGTGGCAAGAAAATGTTCGTGTGTCACATTATACAATATTTCATATTTTTTAATTGATTAAATGGCGATCTTACTCGTGTTAATTGTGTAAGCATGTGCGGCTTACAGCTGTTTCATCGCCATTTAATCAATTATTTATATTCAAGTGTTAAAAGTAGTGTACGGAAGATTCAACATGGATCATATCTTTTACAATATTAATTATTCTTTTTCATTACAAATTTGTGTTTATATTTAGGAATGCTTATGTTAAAAGACAGTAATGTCTTTTTCATGAACTACTAAGTATTTAATTAAATATCCTGCGAAGATCATAGTTAGTTACTTCAAAAATGTTACGTGTGTCACTATGGAATGACCCTCATATCAATTAAATATCATTAATACAACAGCTATCTCCTGGGGTATACTATGGGTTAATAGAAATAATACTCTCCTGGATGTGAACGTGGTAGTGATACTAAAACAATAATCTGGTGATAATCATAATTATGATAAAGACGGTGATGAAAATTAGTGATACAAGCTAGTAAATGTGTACATACTGAATGATTTCAGAAGGTCCCAAGATTGTACGTCCAAGTGGAGTTCCCTGAAATGCCATTGAATGAAGATGATCGAAGACAACTTCCTGGAGGTTGCTCTCCACTTCCTGCATCTCACGGAGGATCACGCCCCTTTCTCGTTCAATTTCCTTTTCGCCTGCAAACCAAATGTTTTAATGACGCAAATACAAAACTGATCTCAAGACACTTTAGAATCACAATTTTACATTGATTAAAGTTCATGTTAACATTTTGTTTGTTAAAAACATAAAATTACTTAGTCATACGTTAAAAAGTGTTAGATTTTTAAAAAGGTATACCTTTGACAGACGGCCCGTTTCGACGTGATGTCATGTCTTCCTCAGTGTTCTAAGATGTTTAACTGTGAACTTTTTGGTGTGATATGAAATTTCCATATCTGTTTCTACTGGGTGTTCAGTTCAAAGTGTGTCATGGCTCGCTGTATGCAGTCATGTGGCTAGCCGATGAGCCTAGAGAATTCAATCTTCCTACACTTCCGCAGAGGCGTATTACCTATGTGCCAGAGAAGTTTCCTAGCAAGTACGGCGTTCATTCTGAAGAGTACGTCCCAATACGTACGGTACCGCTGGTAGTAGCAGGAATGTGAACTGTTTGGAAACTGAGTGAGTTTTTTTCTTACTATCGGGATATAGGGAGAGGGTCAAGACGATTACTTACGTATTCGTTGACATTAACTTCGACGGTCAACATGAACACGGAGCATTTGATTTGTGTTGTGGAATGTTGCCGTACGCAACCAATGATATCAAATACCCTGCGTACGACTTGCCCGTGCAAAACACAGTTCGAAAAAGGTTATAGTAGCACAAAGACCGTACAGACCGCCATCTGTTGTTACGACGTTCAAGTTATACCATACACGTTCTCAAGTTCAGATTGAACGCCTTGAATAACAGGCAACTTCTCTGACATAAAAGCTGAAACTCGCTTCAAATCGCTGACTCAAAACAGTGACGTCATGACACACTTTGAAATGAACACCCAGTATATTATTGTAGTCATGATGTAGGGTTTGGTTATAGCTTTAATATGTTCATTATATCTTGTGTGAAAGGATCTTCCTGTCTGTCCTATGTAAAAATGTGGGCAACTATTGCATTTTAGTTTGTAAACTCCAGTTGATTTATATTTATTTGAAAGTTTTTCACAATTTTAATTTTAATTTTGATTTTCAACTTCATTCACACAAAATCATATCCGATTTAAAAAAATGAAATGTCTGAACATTAATTTATGCGAATTAATGATATTAAATGATTTTAATGCAAATTTCTGAACTCAATAATTGCTACAAGCTGTATTCTTTGGCAACATACAACCTACCTCGTTTTCCTCACTATTGTTTCTGATGTATGGAGTGACAAAAACAACAAGTCCCCCCCCCCCACGAAGATTTGAACATATGTTTTTCGAAACAACACAATATTTTCTACGTATTTCGTAAAATGGGAAGATAGTAACAGTAACGCTGCCATTAGAACATGCTTCAATGCTTTTTTATATTTTGGCATAAAATCTGTAACGACTAGCCATATTACTTTCTATCCAGAATAGCTGACATATAAGTCATTCTAAGAAAAAAATTATTTTCTTTTCAAGGTAACTGTAGAAGCGGAAGCTGCAGACTGAAAATGTACGAGTTGACAATGTAAGCTTTTATTAATATTAGTACTCTAGTTATTATTGGTATTAACACACAGAATCGTATTTCAAACACTTGACAATATTACAAACGTAAATGAGAAAGGTTCATAGAAAGACCTCATAACTCCCTCAAATAATAATATCGCATAACTGTTTGACAATGAACTCCAATTTTCTAGAGCTTACAAAATCATCCACAATTCATTCTCGTCCACCAAACCTACATGTTCCAAAATAAATTGTACAAGAGAACAAAAACATACCTAGTTTTGAATTCTGAATAATATCGGCAAGAATGTCAACAGCCTTTTGTAAATCATTTTTCAAACATTTAGCATAAAATACTGTTTGTTCCCTTGATGTGTATGCATTCAAGTGGGCACCCATATTTTCAATTTCCAACTCGAGATCTGTTTGTGATCGCTTGTCTGTCCCCTGTAAAACAAATCAAGCATTAAATGTCAGCAACAATATTTCAGAGCTAGAAGTAGTACAGAAATGTTCCAGTTTTCACAATATTGAGGAATTGTCATTAGATGTAGCCTCAAATCCATATTAACATAAGTGTATTATAATAATTGGGGATCATCAGTGTGGTTTTAGGCGTAATAGATCGGCTACTGATCAGATTTTTTGTATTCGACAGATATTGGAGAAAAAATGGGAGTATAAGAGTACAGTACATCAGTTATTCATAGATTTCAAAAAGGCGTATGACTCAGTTAAGAGAGAAGATTTATATGATATTCTTATTGAATTTGGTATTCCCAAGAAACTAGTTCGATTAATTAAAATGTGTCTTAGTGAAACTTACAGCAGAGTCCGTATAGGCCAGTTTCTATCTGATGTTTTTCCAATTCACTGCGGGCTAAAGCAGGAAGATGCATTGTCACCTCTACTTTTTAACTTTTCTCTAGAATATGCCATTAGGAAAGTTCAGGATAACACAGAGGGTTTGGAATTGAACGGGTTACATCAGCTTCTTGTCTATGCGGATGACGTGAATATGTTAGGAGAAAATCCACAAACGATTAGGGAAAACACGGAAGTTCTACTTGAAGCAAGTAAAGCGATAGGGTTGGAAGTAAATCCCGAAAAGACTAAGTATATGATTATGTCTCGTGATCAGAATATTGTACGAAATGGAAATATAAAAATTGGAGATTTATCCTTCGAAGAGGTGGAAAAATTCAAATATCTTGGAGCAACAGTAACAAATATAAATGACACTCGGGAGGAAATTAAACGCAGAATAAATATGGGAAATGCGTGTTATTATTCGGTTGAGAAGCTTTTGTCATCTAGTCTGCTGTCAAAAAATCTGAAAGTTAGAATTTATAAAACAGTTATATTACCGGTTGTTATATATGGTTGTGAAGCTTGGACTCTCACTTTGAGAGAGGAACAGAGATTAAGGGTGTTTGAGAATAAGGTTCTTAGGAAAATATTTGGGGCTAAGAGGGAAGAAGTTACAGGAGAATGGAGAAAGTTACACAACGCAGAGCTGCATGCATTGTATTCTTCACCTGACATAATTAGGAACATTAAATCCAGACGCTTGAGATGGGCAGGGCATGTAGCACGTATGGGCGAATCCAGAAATGCATATAGAGTGTTAGTTGGGAGGCCAGAGGGAAAGAGACCTTTGGGGAGGCCGAGACGTAGATGGGAAGATAATATTAAAATGGATTTGAGGGAGGTGGGATACGATGGTAGAGACTGGATTAATCTTGCTCAGGATAGGGACCGATGGCGGGCTTATGTGAGGGCAGCAATGAACCTCCGGGTTCCTTAAAAGCCAATAAGTAAGTAAGTATATAAATAAAACTCTTGGAACATCTTTCTTGTGAACATAATACAAAGTTGAAATAACGATTTTTGTTAATCTAATGGCAGGTACGCTACTCTGCACCAGTCACCCAACGTCCCCATACAGGAGTAATATGCAAAAGCTGTATTTTTCCTTGCCACCACCTTAGCATTGTCCTCAATGCATCATGGAGGCAAACTACATAGCATCACATGATGACAAATGGAAAAATAGTGAAATGCCTACAGGGGAAACTCGAGTATTTGCGATAAAAGAAATGAAGTTGTGTAATTATTTACTTCAGCAATATCATTTGTACCAGTGGCGGCTCCTACATATTTCTTAAGAGGAGGAAAGAAGTTAACAGCGCAAAATTACACCTTGAGAGAAACATGCTACAAATTAGCCTACATGTATACATGTAAGACCAGGTAGTGTTAGGTTTGGCCTTCCCTTTTGTACAGCAATAATCTGTTTTTGTAAACTGAGTTTCCTAAATTGTCCAAAATATAATATGTTTTCATTTCCATTCATTGTTGAATAATTGCACAAATTAACAATTACCAGGAAATTCACAACCTCGCAGCATTTTTCGCGCACACTACAGCATCACACGTGTTGGAAGAGACTAGTTACTAACACATAACCAGAACCGTTTTACGGAAATGGGAATGAGAATTAATCTGTTAGGAAAGGGAGAACACTGCACCCACCCACGTGGTCTGTGTTGCCACATGTACATTTTACAAGTTCAGTATCACATGCTTTTGAAGAATGTCAGTTCTTGTAAAGTCATACTACCATTATTGTTCAAAGCTGCCGGTGGCCGATTAATTTTTTATGTTAAAAATAATGTAGTTTGCAGTACTTTCAATTGCAAATATATCTGTATAAAACTGACAACTTGGCTGTTGTCCTGTCTAGTAGACAATGAATGGAAGTGAATTTCAGAGGCCAAAAAGATCTGCGATACTAACTTAGAACTACTTCCTCTTTGTTTTATATAAATCCAACTTCAACTTTCAGATATCCTCTAAAGTTTCAAACCATGAATAGTAGCTTATATAAAGTGCAATGAATAAGATATTTTGATTTATAATTTGTCTATGTGTGTTAACTGCAGTAAAGGAGGAATGGATTGACTTTCCTCCACACAAACAATCTCGCATCCTTCTCACAGTTTTCTAGCAGCACGTGAGTGAACGTCATTTAAAACTCGATCAACTGAGGTTTTCTTATAGCTGTGAACTTAAAAGTTATCGAATCTTCCTCGAATTTCAAGGCATATATTTCATTTGGTATTTACTTTCAAAAGAAGAAAAATGTGAGGAGGATGTTCCTCCCTTCCCTCCCCCGAGGAACCGCCACTGATTTGTACACACTATTTCTCTACTTCCTCCTGTGTGATTTGCAACTACAGACGTGGACAAATTATTAACAAAATTGACGATTTTTATGATAATTTTGTTTACAAAATTTGACTTTTCAATTTAGACTACAGTTGGCAATTTTGCATATTTCTATCATTACAATAGATAGAAATATGCAAAAATATCAACTGTAGTTTAAATTGAAGAGTCAAATTTTGTAAACATATATAATAAAAATCTTCATATTTTGCTAATAATTTGTAAATATGCAAAAGTGTCAACTGCAATTTAAATGCAAGTGTCAAATTTTGTAAAAATATAAATTAAAAATCTTCAGTTTTGCTAATAATTTGGAAATATCCAAAATGTAAACTGTATTCTAAATTGAAGAGTCAAATTTTGTAAAAATATATAATAAAAATCTTCAGTTTTGCTAATAATTTGTAAATATGCAAAAATATCAAATGTAGTCCAAATCGAAGAGTCAAATTTTGTAAAAAAAATTTACAATACAAATCTTCAATTTTGCTAATAATTTCGAAATACGCAAAAATGTCAACTGTAGTCTAAGCTGAAGAATCATATTTTGTAAAAACATGTAATAAAAATGTTCAATTTTGCTAATAATTTGTCCACATCTGTAGCTATACTTCAGACTACCCATCACTCTCCAGAGGTTAGGTTCGTTTGGGTAATGTTCACCCTGAAACCTTCCAACTGGACTTTCTCGACTTAGTTTTTGACAATGTATAATATTTGTCGCAATTAAAAACAAAACTATTTCTTTTTACTTTCACTGACAATTCACAACGTTCACATACCCCATTATTTATTTATTATGTCATTCACCACATTTATAATGCCCCTTCATTACGCCGTTGACAATGTGTATGTATCTAACGCCTACCCACTTCATTTGCGTGATTCAGATTCTGCATATTGTGGATAGATGACAGGATTATGACCCATTTTCAATTTGTACACCACTTTGGCGGGCTATACTGTACATGATGTGTATCTGTGAAGAGTTATGTCGTGTACTAGGGTGAGTGAATGTATAAGTGTTCGTGTAACTGTAGTGTAGGGAATTGGTGAGGCTCATGATAAAGATGAGGAAGAGAGAAGGAGAAACCCGGTGCCGGCACATAGCCTACTCCTGTCACGTAACACCAAGGGAGCCGCCAGGCTTAATGTTCTCATCAGATGGAAGAATCACTATCAACTGTGAAATATGCCTTCTTTTCATATGCACTGTGGTGAGATCTGGGATTTAACCCAGGCATATTGGTACACAATTTAGCGATTAGAAGTTATGCACCACCACCTCTCCTAGACTCGAGGTAGAAAGTTAACACGAAAATTTCTGATCCCACTGGGAATCGAACCCAGGCCTCTGCTCTGGAGGCAGATACACTGCCACAGTGCTAACTCAGCAGACTTGTTAATATTATGCTGTCCATTTCAAATATTATTTTCTCTGAATTTCTCGAGAAAGATATGAGGAACACCTGAAATTTTTCACGCAACTGCTACAGTAGCATAGGGGTAACGTGTCCGACCGTGGATCTGAGGCAATGTTGCTAAATGAAGTGTACAGAAAGTTGCCAAATGGTAGTTCAAAAATCTCTAGATTCTTTATTATCAACAGAGAAAATTTTATTTTTTGTCGCTAGAGGGTGCTGAAAAAGTTGCTAAATACCTATTTCAACAATATGAAAGTTAAATTGTCGCCGTAAAACAGTTAAAAGTCGCTAGATTTAGCGACAAAGTTGCTAAATTGGCAACATTTAATTCTGAAGATGGATGGAGCGAGTCGATCTCTGGTAAATATTTATAATTAAAAAGTTATATGTAACTATATGTCATTGTTACAGGAACATAGAGATAGCCAGAGAAAGAAAGAGAAGAGATTAGGAAGACTGCAGAAAAGGGAAGAGAGGACAGTGTTCACATTGAGCAGATGCGAGAGATATCTAGCAATCAAATTCTTAATCTAACCTGTAATTCTTTTATTTCCTCACAGATAGCTACCCTCTTCCACTCTTAAACACCAATCTTTCTGCTTTGCCTGAATGCTTCTTGGAATGTCAGAATGTGGGGCGGTAGTTCACATGTTCGGGAGAATTACCCAAAACCTTGTTAATTGCAGATGATAAACAGGTTGTAAATAAATATGTTCTTCTGACAATATATAAGTTATAATCAACCAACCATACTCCAACGACTTTTATGCGTCCTGGATTGAAAGTACTGACTCTTCATAGTGTACAATGGAACATCATTTATATTTGTATCAAGCAGACCTACTCCTGCATATTTCTATTGTATAAACTTTAATGTAATTAGTTTAAACTGTCCCATCTTCTACTTACACGCTTTCCATGTATATATTTTCATGTTTCTAACTATTTTCTTACATTTCTATGACATCTGAAACTAACTTAGATTTAACAAACATAAACGAGTATTAATGACTTAAACAGTAACACTTATGATGAGATTATATTCCCAAATCTCTTATTGTTCTATCTCTAATGACATATACTGGTATCAAAAGGAAATTAATTAAAATGTCTCTAGCTTCCAATAAACTAACCAACCAAATGAAACCTAACTTTGAAAGATCTAACACAACTAGAATTCTCTACCACTTACTTCTCAACTTGTCCAAATTATTTTATTCTTAGGTAGCCTATATATTGTAAAACTTATATACAAAACTCTGTTGTTTTACATAATACAATGGAAACAAATATCCCTTCATGGTAATGGAAACAGTACTGAAGTTCATGTTACCTTTTCTTAATTTCACAAGAAAATCAGCAGATTTGTCATGAGACATTCTTACAGTATATAAATGAATTTATGACATATTTATATTACTTCAAATATTGGCTTGTAAATGATGTACATCTGATTCAAAAAAATCCCCAAGACTGCTAAACTGGAGAATTACCACAGTCACTTTGAACCGTGCCGTTATGTTTACCACCAAATTTAACTAAATACACAATGTCGCCAACATAAGAACATGACGTTGGTGTGTGGTGTAGTTGGAGGGAGAAATTTGTTTTTTTTTCTCTCTCTCTGCCTTCTTCATTCTGAACATTACTGAGAGATAGCACCACCGTTAGCTACAAGGTGTATTTGCTCAAATATATTGCAAGTAGATTATGTGACTTATTACGTGGCTTGGATGAGTCTCGGGACAAAACAGTTTTGCTATATTTCTTTTTTCTCTCTCTGTCTACCTCCTTCGTTCTGAACATTATTGAGAGATAGCACCACTGTTAGCGACAATGTGTATTTGCGTAAATATTGCGAGTAAATTATGACGACTCGCTTAGATGAGAGGCTCGCGACAGAAACAGTTTTGCTGTAGCGCATGCGTGGACCTCTCATGCAGTGGGAGCATGATCGTTACTTGAATTTATTTTCGCGTGTACATTGCAA
Source organism: Periplaneta americana (assembly GCF_040183065.1). Taxonomy (NCBI): domain Eukaryota; kingdom Metazoa; phylum Arthropoda; class Insecta; order Blattodea; family Blattidae; genus Periplaneta; species Periplaneta americana. The sequence goes on along the minus strand of NC_091126.1, from coordinate 11,490,262 downwards.
ATTAAATGATTGAGATCCCTTCTTGCTCCAGTTACAGACCTTGCATATACGGAGGTTAGGTTTGGTTAGTTCAGGTTTTTATTAGTCAAGTCCGCACATGCGCAGGCAGGTAATATCCTGTCGCGAGCCGCACGTGATAAGTGATACGAGGTCGAGGAATAGGAGGTTAGGTTAGCTTTGGTTAGGTTAGTTTAGGGATAGGGAAGTGACAGGAGATTTTAACATGAAGTTCATTTACATATTATGTAATATAAATGTTATTTTCATGTATTTGACGAAACTTTTTAATTTTAACATAAAATTTGATTTCATTCGTCCATGTAGTAGTTTAAATTATATGACAGTTTTTGATTCGTAATATTGATAAACAATAATAGACCTATAATGAAAGCGGTGAATAATTTCATGACCCCTAATTTTTTTTTTTCCGTAAAAGGCGTGGTATTTTTCACTAGGCCAGAAATAAAACAGCAACGCGGTCATAATTACGTACTTTACGCTTTGCCGAACATTAACCGGAAATTTACTTTCCGTCATTTTAATGATATTCCGTGAAACACGCCTTTTTTTTTCCTGTTCATTTCCTTGTGATAACCTACTTTAAGATCTTACTACATCTGCATTTTCTTTTAATGCATTCAAAAAACCGACATTGTAGTACATAAAACCTTGTACTTGACTAATGGAGTGAATTATTTAAGAATATAGTCGCGAATTTTACTACCACCATTTCGATTGTCTTTTGTTTGACACGGCTCGGTACGGCCAGCGAGTAACGTTGACTATCGACATTGCTCTGCCGTGGGTATTATCCAGTTGTTCCCCCCAAGACATAGTAAAACATTAATACAAAACTGTACTACATTTTAATACCTTAAAGGCCATATGTTCCAGAAAGTGTGCAACTCCATTATTTCTTTCCGTTTCAAACCTCGAACCGGCATCAATCCACAGACCTACAGTGGCTGTAGGTGCACCACTATCTTCAGAAGCTACACGCAATCCGTTCTGAAGAGTAGTCAGTTGGGTTGGAGGGCAGTTGATCAGTGCCTGCCTATAATTAACTTGTTTGGCTGGTGCTGTTGATTGCCATTTGCAACCGCCCTTTAAGAAAATGCATAGTGTAAAAACAATACATATACGGTAGATGATTCGGATTCCCGATGATTCTAAGTAAAACTATTGCATCAAATTATAACAAAACTTTGTGGTTTAAAGCAGCTAGTTACATTTTATCAAAAGATTAGGCCTATAATAAAGTGAAAAAAAAAACACAAATACAAGTTAATGAATAATGGATAAACTGTAACATTATTATTACAAAATATTATAACCAACAACACATTTCGAACGAATAATAGTAATAAATATGGAAACATTTAATATACACCTTTACCAAGCTGGTATTATTTCGCACCGAAGCACCAAACCTCAGCAGCCTAGTAGCCATTTTTTCCAAGGTCTCGAACCCAACCCAAGTTTCTTGGAAGTAGTCTCCAACCCAATCGATCGCACGCTCTATTTTATTTCACATAAATTCCAGCAGGGGCGCTAAAATCGCAATATCCAACTATTCTCTCTGATTGCACAAATAAAGAGGAAATGCGAACAAATGTGCATATAATATTTGAGTCTTATCTATTGTATTGCAGTTACGCTTCTTGTCGTTTTTATACAGAGTTGTAGGTGGTATTGTTCACATTTTCTGCCGTATTGTACACAGCTGATGCAATTGTTTGCCGCTGTGATTGCATTCCTTGCGTTTTTTTTTTAAGCAAGACGTAAAGCGCCGCAGCAAGACCGTTCTTTTATTACATTTGCTTCACCGTCGCTGCAGCAGCGCTGTAGCAAGCGTGCAGCAAATCAGAACTTCGCTTTACGAGTTTGCTGCAAGTGCTCTCAGGAAAACTGCTAAATATACTGCTTCCGTATAATACCTACACACCAAAACTGAAGCTAAATCTCCAAACTACAAATCAAACCTGGTGGTTAAATCAAAATTTACAATCACCTACAGATTTATATACTCTCGAAAACAGATGGCTACACTTTCCATGGTTCAGTAAATACAAGGTAAAAAGAAACGAAATAGTTTTAATTAATAGATTGAGGGTAAATCATACACTAAACCCGGAAAAATTATTTCTTTTTAAATTAACTTCAAATCCTTATTGTCATTGTGGAAATAGGAGGCCAAATAATCAACATCTTTTCTTTGAGTGTGAATTAAATAATGGACACAGGGAAAAAATGTATGAGGAATTACAGCAAAAGAAGATACCTTTACCGACTAATCTTAAAACATTACTAGCGTCGGCAAATATGGACATTATAAGTATATTAATCAAATTTATTAGACGTAGCGAAATTAAAGTATGAGGAATATTGATTTTTTATGACACCAAAGAAGATATTGTACTTCTCAGAGGATATCATGATAAGTCAGAGACTATAGTATAAATAATTTGAGCTGGCTACATGGACATTTTTTGGTGACCGAGGCCATAAAAGAGGAAGAAGAAGAAGAAGAAGAGTTTGCTGCACGATCCATCATGGCGGAATGTGTGTTTTGGTCTTTTGCAACGTTTATTATTGTCAAAATCGTCTAGTAATAATTCCATGTCATTATCATGGAAGTCGAAATTATTTAACATGTTTGGTTCTTTTAGGGTTAAATTTATTACGGCAGAAATAGAAGCCAATATTAATTGTCCACCATTTTGCAGTCAGTTGACCTACTTACGTTTTTTTTCGACCCTCATTTTGCTGCAGCAAAGGCATGGAGCGCTTCAGTGAAGCTCTTAAAAAAAAACGCACGGATTGCACGCTACATATTTAAGGTCGGGACAGCCACACATAGAGAAGAAGAAATGTTTTTCTTGAAGGACACTAGAGAGCTCTCCTTCCCTCAATATTCACGAAGAAAACCTAAGTCCCTATTTACACTTGCTATTTGTCGTTCGACTTACAACGCGGGCGCATGCGCAGTACGGATTTCGTTCCATTCCTTTCGACGTCTGCTGGGTAGGAGCTGTTTCTATTTCTGTGCGACATTTCCTAGGTGGGCCAGCCGAATTGACGCGACAGGACCCGAACATGTTTCGGAAAAGCAATAGCAGATAACTTTTATAATCAGCTGTTACTCTCTTTCCGCGCGCTTTGTAGCATCATGTCAGAGTGGAACAAAAACCAAGTAATGAAATTAATCAAGCTTTACGAGGAATTTCCATACTTTTATCACATCAGAAATAAGGACTATCACAATAGGATTCGGAGGGAAAATGCACTGGAGTTTATTTGTAAAAATTTGGAGTCTGTTCGTCCCTCCGACATCAAAACAAAAATAAAGAACGTCAGAAGTCAATATGCAAGAAAAAAAAATTAAACTTTCAATTCATTTTAATATAATAAATATCTATTGGACAATTTTGTTTCAGTTTGAAATCTGTACTGAGAACATGGAATAACCCTTTCTCCTGCCTTCCGGACCTCCATCTCCTTTCCCAGTCTCTCTCTCTCTCTCTCTCTTTTTTTTTTTTTTTTTTTGCTTCTCATTAGTGCAAGCTAACAAAACACTTGAAGCTGCAGAAGGTAAAACAGCTACTTTTTATTGTTAAAATCCATTCTGTTCATTTAAAAGGCTCGCCACATCATACACACGTTGCTCGAGCCACTGCCATCGTGATCTAGACCAGGCCGTAATGCAGGTTGTGTGACGTCACTCGATGAGTCGGGCTTTTCTATTTGAGTATACGGAGCTGAGTGAAATATATTACTTTAATGCGTGTCGGCGCTCAATTTTATTTAGTGTAATGTGTGTATAAGACCCCTTCACACTTCTTATTGCATAATATGTTGCAGAAATAATTACAAAACTGTGTTATTTTAATGTGAACGGAGTTTTACATGGTAACATAACCTGGTTGCATCAACATTTTAAGTTTGGAATGGAAGCTATTTTGAGATTTAATAAAGAAGAATTATTTATATTGTGATTTTAATTTAGCACATCTACCTTACTTACTTGTAGATACAAAATTTACCACAGTCCCTCCTATGAAATTAGTGTATGTACAGTTGTGTGTTAATCTGGTAGGTTAGATAAATACAATTTATTACAACTCAGTATAGTAGGGAACAAATAAATAATACAATTAAATTTTTATTCAATGTAATATGTGCATAAGTGCCATTTATGTGTTGCATAATGTGGCAGGAATAATAAATAAAACTGTTATTTTTATGTGAAGAGAATTTACCATGTTAACATAACCTATCTGCGTCAACATTTTAGGCTTAAGTTGAGAACGATAACGGTTTTGAGATTTAATAAAGAAGAATATATTTTTAGGATAAACTTCAGAACACGGTTACCGTCCTTACTTATAGGTAGAAAATTCACCACAGTCCCTCCTATGAAATGTACATATGTTATATTACTTAGTAGCGCTGAGGTATAGTTCCGGTAATTTCTGAACTGAAAACAGTTGAATTTATTTTTTGTCGAGATGCGTTTGATCCTATAAGCAAGGCATATTAAAATCCTGAACGAACCGAACTAATTTGTATATGCAAGATGTATGAATATCAAGGCAACTACCTCAGCGCTAGTTTAGCACTAGTAACATATTAAACTAATCAGACTTCAGACTGGAGTACCGTCTGAAACGAATAAATACAATTGAAGTGTAGACAAATTGCATTTATGAGTTATACGTAGCGTTATGCTTAATTATAATGCATAATTGCGAATATGGAAATAAGGCAAGTACTGATAGAATAAACATAACCTATAACTTCAACACATTAAAATATGCGTGCGATGCAACTGAAAATTGTTGAAACGTGCATAAATGAATGTGCAAGAATTTCGTAATGAAGCATGAGTGCTTTATTTCAACTAATTACAATTCTAGATACTGTAACAGTAATGAAAACTATAGGGTATAATTTTTCGTAATATACTAACTATATGTATCTCGTTTTTAGTTCAAATTGTGTATATTATCAAACGTCGTATTATTTACTCGTATAATGTAGGTTATTCACAAATAAAAAGGGCGCAATAATTTAAATTTAATAAGACAAATACGGTAAACTAGCAATAATGGATTAGACAAGAGTAACATCGGTAACGCTGCACTTAGGCCCAATCACAACTTACTTTACATGCCAGTCAATGTTTCACTTTCACGTATATATTATTACACATATTTAGCCTACTGTTTATAAGACCAAAATTTCACTTAACCACATTAGGGCGCAATATTTAATCGAAATAAATGCAGGTATTACACATACGAACTTTGCCTGCAACAACGTAATTTTCACACCAAAAATAATATTATACCTTAAATTGCAAGTAAATTGTGTCTCAAGTGTCTCACAATCACTGTTTAAAATTTTACTGACGCAATTACACTGCATTTCAGAGAAATATATGTTATTCTTCATGCACTGCAACTAATTCATATGGTTGAAAGACCGCCTTTCGCGATCAGCTGTTAAGCGAGTCACGTGGTCTGCCTTACGGCCTGTATTAGATCACGATGGCAGTGCTCGAGCTCTACAACTAGCCTCTAGTAGCAGACGAGAAATCTGCCAAGAGTGAACGGTGATACTACATTTAGCCGACAGAAAGCGCAACAACTTGCGTCGACTTGTGGACGAAAAATCTTCCAAGTGTAAACGGTGATGCTACATATAGCCGACAGAAAGCGCTTGATGTTGCGCGACAAATAGCAAGTGTAAATAGGGAATAAAATTAAGTCTTGCCTACAATTTAAGCCTGCATAAAATACAAGGCAATTCTAAATGATTGGTGCAAAAATAAATCATTTCTCTGATTGCTGTAATGAATTTATTTTAGAAATACAAATAGGCCTATAAAATGAAAGTTTACCTTTCCAAGTTTCCATGGATATTCACAGATTTTCGATGTGAGCGCCATTTGTGACATGACAGGTGACTACACATTGCAGCCACATTGACATAACTCGTACACAGTCACCTCAACCAGCATCTTTCAGAACGCTGGATTGGCGGTGCTGGGTTGAATGATGTGCCATTGATGTTTTGGCCCCCGAGGTCACCCGACCTAATGCCTTGTTATTTTTTCATTTAGGGTATGTGAAGGACAAAGTGTTCATACCCCCCATTTCCACAGGAGTTTTTTTATCTTGTACGGAAGAGGAACCCGAAGGCTTGCACTGCAGCCTGAGGCTTATTGTGCTTACCACTCCTATTCTGTCAATGATTGGGTAGGCGAACGGCCGCGCTCTTGTACAAGTACAGCACGCCATACCGTGAACTTAATCTGGGCTATGGTATGGATGATGATGATGATGATGATGATGATGATGATGATATGATTAATGATGGTGAAATGAGTCCGAGGACCAACACCAAAAGTTACCCACTAATTCTGCTTGAATTGGTTGAGAGAAAACCCCGGAAAAAATCCCAACCAGGTAACTTGTTTCAACCATGATTTGAACCAGGCCTGCTCATTTCTTGTCAAACTTTCTGACTGTTATTCCATAGCGGTGGACTATACAGGACTTACAGCAGTTAAGGCAATATGGTTGACTCGATCAGGCTATGCTCGCACAGGTCTGGCAAGAAATGGAGTATCATATATATATATATATATATATATATATCTGCCATGTCCCAGATGATGTCCACATCGAACATCTGTGAATGTTCATAGAAACTTGGAGTGGTAACCTTTCATGTTATATTTGTATTTGTGAAATAAATTCATTACAGCTGTCACAGGAATGATTTCTTTTTATACCAATCATTTAGAATTATTTTCCTGTACATATTCATTACACGAAATCTCATAAATTTAGATCTATATTTAACAACTTTTTCTTCACAATCACTCAACTTTACATGGGGCTGACATTGTACTTCAATGAAAACTATAGTAATGATAGTCTGCATGCGTCAAAATATTAACTCGTTGTGACAGAAGCTTCTTCCTCAGTCCTATCACTACTATGGGTGCAAGCAATGGGGCCAAATGATTTCGCATCAGGTCTGTCAATAGTTTATCCTACTGTACCGAACTTCTTCCAGTTTGTACTGTTCACAGATGAAGTCTGTCTTACCTGTGATGGTGTTTTCATCAGCCGCAATAGCAGTAGCGTAGCATGAAATTTTGAGCAGGGGAAGCTAACTCAAGTTGTCTTTCATGCAATATGAGAAAACGTATTACAAAAATACAGTCTTAAAATAAATAGTAGTCAATTTCAAGTCAGAAGTCGAAGATTGGTTGGAACATCGTAACACCAATAAGGCATGACCTCAAATGATACGTAATAAAATATGATTTCACGGTTTACGCATATCTCTTAACAAATAGACACGTATACGTATAACATTAGCTCACTCTCTGTCATACTTACAGAAATCACAATATTAGTATCATTACGTAAGTATGCGTCTGTCTTTTGGTTGTGTCCTTCATTGACAGCAAGGGAGTCGGTCATTTGTTTTTTAAATCACACTTTTGTTCGTAAGTCAGTTTTGATAATACAATAATTGTCTTAAAAATTCAAGTAAATTAGTGTCAGGAACTGTTATTTCGCTCATTATTTATTATATCAGCCACAGTGCACACTAACACTTCAACTGAACACAACTGACGAAAAGGGATAACTCGGAAACTACTTATTTTAAATGTTAAAGCTAGCTTCTTTGCGAGTCTTGCGACTAGGGTAGCTTAGTTATAAAAGGATGGAAAATCTGCGGGGTGGATTACACAGAAGAAACCGGTCTGCTTGGAAGCTGGTGTGTGCAGGCTTCTTGTTTACTGCTGCATCACAAATCATCCTGAGCTGCCGCATCACTATATTTAACGCGTAAATATAAATTCTATTAAAATTAATAAATAATTTTCTCCATAAACTGCAGGTTTATTATGAAATTATTATTAACTGGGGAAGCTAAGCTTTTTAGCTTACATTGACGCTACGCCACTGCGCAATAGTGATGTCTGGAGTGACGAAAATCCATTTATCACCCTTGTGTCTAGTCACCAGCAATGATTCTCATCAACGTTGTTGTTAATGTTTAGTCAACTGTCCGAAGACAGGTCTGAACCTCATAAGTGACACCAATAAGTCATCATTCACGAGGCAACTAGACAGGAGCTAATGGGGTAGGGTGGCCAGTTCCTCTCCCCTCTATTTCATACATCACTGACTAGCAACATATTACACTAATCACACTTCAGATGTATGAAAGAGTCGACCTGGTTGGCGAGTTGGTATAGCGCTGGCCTTCTATGCCCAAGGTTGCGGGTTCGATCCCGGGCCAGGTCGATGACATTTAAGTGTGCTTAAATGCGACAGGCTCATGTCAGTGGATATACTGGCATGTAAAAGAACTCTTGCAAGACAAAATTCCGGCAGATCCGGCGATGCTGATATAACCTCTGCAGTTGCAAGTGTCGTTAAATAACACGTAACATTTGTATAAAAACAATTGTTCTTCCTCTGACACATATCGTCAAGTGAGATGTACTGCCTGATAAGAGATGTACATATCAACCAGAGCCCCTATCAGAGGAACTCAGCAACATGTAGGGTGGAATTGTACCAGTGGCGTAGCGTCAATGTAAGCTAAAAAGCTAAGCTTCCCCAATTAATAATAATTTCATAATAAACCTGCAGTTTATGAACAAAATTATTTATTAAATTTAATAGAACCTATGTTTATGCATTAAATATTGTGATGCGGCAGCTCAAGATGATTTGTGATGCAGCAGTAAACAAGAAGCCTGCACACACCAGCTTCCAAGCAGACTGGTTTCTTTCACTCATTCTTCTGTGTAACCCATCCCGCAGATTTTCCATCCTTTTCTAACTAAACTACCCTGGTCGCAAGGCTCGCAAGAAGCTAGCTTTTACATTGAAAATAATGTAGTTTCCGAGTTATCCCTTTCGTGAGTTGTGTTCAGTTGAAGTGTTAGTGTGCATTGTGGCTGATATAATAGATAATGAGTGAAATAACAGTTCCTGACACCGATTTACTTGAATTTTTAGGACAATTCTATTATCAAGACTGACTTACGAACAAAAGTGCGATTTAAAAAACAAATGACCGTGTCTATTTGTTAGAGATATGAAATCATTACTACGTACCATTTCAGGTCATGCCTTATTGGTGTTACTTACGAGGTTCCAACCAATCTTCGGACTGCTGGCTTGACATTGACTACTATTTATTTTAAGACTATATTTTTGTAATACGTTTTCTCATATGTACAAGAAAAACAACTTGAGTTAGCTTCCCCTGCTCAAAATTTCATGCTACGCCACTGAATTGTACACGATCACTTTGGCTGGTATTCAGACCCATAGCCAGCTCCTTAAGTATGGGGGGGGGGGCATTATAATTTTCTATAACGACACTATGTTATTTATTATTTACCTTTTACTTTGATAGGGTTAAGGTCTTCTCTTTCACCCAACCAGAAGCATAAAAATATGCAATCACAATGAGATGCATGGTGGTACAAAATAATTAAACAAGAAAAATTATGAAATACACTTTAAAAGTAATAAATGAAAAGATAATGACTCTCTGAACAATAATAAGAAGTAAATTGAAGTAAAACTGACGAAAACAAACCAATAGAAATATAAAACGTAAGAAAAAGCAATTAATACACAGGATAAGTTTAGGAGCTGTTTGTTAAAAACAACTGTATTTTATACAAAAAGGAGAAAAAAACAACCTATCTAACAACACTTCGAAATAGAATTACACTAGCAAATGTTTTCTCATTTCTTTTTGCAAAATTTAAAACAAAGTTATACAAATATATCATCACAGAATAGGAGTGGTAAGCACAATAAGCCTGAGGCTGCAGTGTAAGTCTTCGGATTCCTCCTCCGTACAAGAAAAAAAATCTCCTTATTGAGGTCCTTATAATAACTTAAATGTTTAGTCAACTGCCCGAAGACAGATTATAACCTCATAAGTGACACCAATAAGGCATCACTCATGAGGCAACTAAGCCAGGAGATAATGGAGTAAGGTGTCTGATAATAGATGTATAGGCCATTCGTTATCTTGTGAAACCTACTTTCGTGTGAGGGGAAGAAAAAACGGATTGGGAAGCTTCCCTCCCTCGCTACACTCCCACTCATAGCTACCCCTACTACAAGGTTCTTACTATGAGCTACTGTGCATGCTTGAATTTGCTTTCACGAGATAAGGAATGACATAATTATAATGTATCAGCCAGAATCTCAATCAGAAGGTTATAACTTAATATTATATACTTTTGAAGCATTGTATGGCTGCGTTTCCTTGATTGTGGTAAGGGTAATTACATTTTAAGATTGTTTTTTGTTTTTGGGAGGGGCGGCCTCAAACAAGTTTATGAATATGGAGTTATTTCTTATTTCCTGTAACTGCCTATGAACACAATTAACTAGTAGCAGAGCTGCTTCAATATTAATGTTTTTTTTCTTACAGACTCAAAAGTAGAGGCTCAAAATATCCCAGCACTTTACACAAGGCATGGGTTCAGTGAAAAAACAAAAGCTGAGACTGCAATCAAAGGAATTCTATTTTGTGAGTCCCAAAATTATCATATCATGCTGGTGACTAAGAGACTGAAAAGGCTGGAAAAAAATGGTACTTCTCAGACTTTGTAATTCGAAGTGATTGGAGGTGATCTGTCCATTATTGTGTCATGAACCTTTTCAAAGATTTGCGTTTATAAATTTCAGCAGTAGCTCACAAATATCAAGGAAGAGCTATACTACAGGGATTGCTCCAATTGTATGAACAGTAACTACGTAAATGAAGCTGGTGAGATAGGTTTGAAAATAAATTTCGAAAAAACAAAGTATATAATCATGTCTCGTGACCAGAACATTGTACGAAATGGAAATATAAAAATTAGAAATTTATCCTTTGAAAAGGTGGAAAAATTCAAATAACTTGGAGCAACAGTAACAAATATAAATGAGACTCAAGAGGAAACAAACACAGAAAAAATATGAGAAATGTCTGTTATTTTTAGGTTGAGAAGATTTAGTCTTCCGGTCTTTTTTCAAAATAATCTTAAAGTTAGAATTTATAAAACAGTTATATTACCAGTTGTTCTGTATGGTTGTGAAACTTGGATTCTCACGTTGAGAGAGGAATAGAAGTTAAAAGCGTTTGAGAGTTATGTACTTATGAAAATATTTGAGACTAAGAAGGATGAAGTTACAGGAGAATGGAGAAAGTTACACAACACAGAACTGTAGGCATTGTATTCTTCACCTAACATAATTAGGATCATTAAATCCAGACGTTTGAGATGGGCAGGGCATGTAGCACATACAGGCGAGTCCAGAAATGCATATAGAGTGTTAGTTGGGAGATCTGAGGGAAAAAGATCTTTGGGGAGGCCGAGACGTAACTGGGAGGATAATGTTAAAATGGATTTAAGGGAAATGGGATATGATAGTAGGGACTGAATTAATCTTGCACAGGACAGGGACCGATGGCAGGCTTGTGCGAGAGTGGCAATGAACCTCCAGATTCTTTAAAAGCCATTTGTAAGAAACTGATAATACTCTCTCGTCAGATATCGTTGAAAATATATAAAGACTATATTGATTCGTTAGCATTAAAATTAAGGGGATAATTCGTTCCTTCAACGCAAAAAAAATGGCAATTAATGAAAAACTTCTTGTTAAAATATATTCCGCCCCTCAAAGAAGAAGAGGAGTTGTTAGAATTATCTTCTGGTTCTAGTATAAAATCGTGTTTTCTAAAATTCTACTGCATACTTGGTTGTATATACACCCCTGTGTATGCTGATGTTTTCTGAATCGCAAAGAGAATCTATAATTGAGCTAGACTTTGAAAAACTGACAGCTGCAAGACAACATCAATGATCTGATCTCATTGAAAACCTTATGGTAAAAAAAAAAAAACTGGTTTCATTTTTCGCAGCAAGGATATGATAGTAGTGCCTTCGTAAAATAACTTTTTATGTTCTGGTATGAACTTTCAGGTTATATTAAACTGCTAAAATAAAAATTTAACCTAATATCGCTATCAATTTATTGTTGTTCTTTCATCAACTGTCCAAAGACAGGTCTGAATCTCACAAGTGGCACCAACAAGACATCACTCATGAGGCAATTAAATCAGGAGATGATGGGGTAGGGTGGCCAGTTCCTTTCCCTCCCTATCGCATATTTTGCTGACCAGCAACATATTACACTAATCAGACTTCAGATATAAAGAAACAATTTTATTGTTCTTTCTCCGACACATATCACCAAGTGAGATATACTGCCTGATAATATATATCAGCCTGAACCTCAATTTGACGTAGTAATAAATTCATTAAGGATGCTTAATTCAATACATAATTGAAAACATTTAATTCATAGAACTTATTTATGTGTCTAATTTATGTAAAAATTTAAGGGGTCCTCCAAAATAATGTATGAGCTTTAAGGGGTCTGTGTCACTCAAAATGTTGGGGACCATTGTCATAATTGGTATCTACAGTGTTAAAATGCTAGCAAAAAAAGTGGGAGTACTCACCTTAAACATTTTTCCATAAGTCCACGTGGTGATCTGAAGCGTGTCGATGTTGAACGGGTTTACGGGATCTTGTGTCCTCTGCATGCCTATAGTGCTTCAACCATTGCTCTAAATAATTTGTGGATTCCATATTTCTAATGGTGGTCCATTTACATTAATAAATATTAATGGAGAGAAATGGTGCACAGGCAAGGAATTTCTCAAAGGGGTCATTATGTGGTTCAAGATGCTAAAACCTCTTTCACAATCGGTCATAGAGACAGGAAGAGAGTCTACACAAATAAAAACTTGCTTCAGCTCATCAGATACATTTTGTTCATTATTATCTATGTAATCCCTGAATCCATTCCTTGATGTTTCATAGAAGAGGGATCCCTGAATCCATTCCTTGATGTTTCATAGGAGAGGGCAAACCTTTGGCATATACTTCTCAAATGGCGTTCACCTTCTGGCCAAGGACTCATTACATTATAAGGTCATTTATGTTTGTCAAGAGCATCTATATCATTCATGAAAGAAGTGAAGCCTTCATCCTCTTCTGAGAGCAACCTTTTCTTCAATCAACTAAGCTCTGATATAATTGTCCCTTATTTATTCGCCCTTTTGTTCTGCTCGATTCCCTTCATTCTGAAAGTGGAATATTCTTAAGCATGTCCCTTTGCAGCCCTTCTGCTTCTCCTACGAAAGTTCGTGGTAGTTATCTAATGTCCTTATGGTTCTTTTTATGTACCGTACTTGAAAGAGGGCCTGAAAAATGGGAGTACATCATTCCCCCACAGAAAAAACAGTAGCGGTATGGCATGTACCCGTGTTCCTCCTCGATTTAAGCCCTGGGTCAGTGTTGCCACGACCTACTCACGAAAATCAGGAGAAAATCATCGAAAAAAGCAGGAGATTAATAAACATAAATTTCCTCTTTGTCCATTTTGAATCTTGCATACACCACTTTTAACACTTGAATATAATTAATTGATGAACTAGTGGACTTACTCGTGTTAAATATGTATTATTTGTCCGGCTTACAGCTGTTTCAGTGCTTCACGCACCATCATCAGAGCCTACTAGATCGCGGCGTCATCTCGAACTTCTCTGCCTGTTAAGAGGTGTGTTTTATTGTTGGAAGGTGTTGAAGTGTGGAGTCGAATAGTGTGTGTGTACTGAAATTGATCTGTGTGTTGAGGATTTGATCGGGGTGTGTTTTAGTGTGTTTGTATATTTCGTATTGTTCTAGTGTGTTGAGTTTTTGGTTCTTGGGTTGTGTGTGTAGGATTTCCATGTCCGTATTTATGTTATTGTATGTATGGTTAGTATTGGTTATGTGATCGGCGTATGTAGATGTATTGTGTCCTCTGGTTATAGCTTTAATGTGTTCTTTGTAGCATGTTTGGAATGATCTGCCTGTCTGTCCTATGTAGAACTTGTCGCAACTATTACATGTGAGTTTGTCTACACCTGTGTGGTCGTATTTATTTGTTTGTGTTTTTTGTGTGTTGAGATGTCTTTGTAGTGTTTTTTCTGTTCTGTATGTTATGTTGTATTTCTGTTTTCTGAATGAAGATGCTATCTTATGTGTGCTTTTGTTTTCATATGTTAATGTGATGTATTTCTTGTGTCCTTGTGTTTGTGTTGTGTTTTGTGTATTTTTGTGTTTGTTAAGTTTTTGTTTTGTCTTCCTTATGATGTTGTCTATTATGTATCCGTTTTCTTGTGCTATGTATTTGATTGTGTTCACTTCTTCATTGTAGTGTTGTTGGCTCATGGGTATGTTGAGTAATCTGTGTACCATTGTCCTGAATGCAGCATGTTTGTGTTGTATGGGGTGGTTAGATGTGTTGTGTATGTGTGTGGTGGTGGTGGTTGGTTTTCTGTATATTTTGAAGGTGTGTTTGTTGTCGATTTTTGTTATGGTGATGTCTAGGAAATTTATGGAGTTGTTGTTTTCAAGTTCTAGTGTGTATTGAAGTTTTGGGTGTAATTTGTTTATGTATTGGTGTAGTTTGTGTATTTGTCTTTTGTTTCCTTTGTATAGTATGAGTATATCGTCTACGTATCTGTGCCAGTGTATTATGTTGTCTGCATACTTGTTGTGTTCATTGTTGAGTATGTATGTTTGTTCTATATTGTGTAAAAATATCTCTGCTAGTATGCTGGATATGGTGATCCCATTGGCAATCCTTCTGTTTGGGTGTCGAATTTGTTGTTGTGTGTGAAACACATTAGAACAATACGAAATATACAAACACACTAAAACACACCCCGATCAAATCCTCAACACACAGATCAATTTCAGTACACACACACTATTCGACTCCACACTTCAACACCTTCCAACAATAAAACACACCCTCTTAACAGGCAGAGAAGTTCGAGATGACGCCGCGATCTAGGCTCTGATGATGGTGCGTGAAGCACTGAAACAGCTGTAAGCCGGACAAATAATACATATTTAACACGAGTAAGTCCACTAGTTCATCAATTAATTTCCTCTTTGTATTATATTATTAGTTACAAAACAGTGTACTGTAAGAAAGATGATATGTTGTATTACTATATAGCACATCCCTAACCAATGAAATGGAACAATTTTGCTAAATATAGGCCTAATTACTGTCATCTCTACTCAGAGTATGCTATTTTGTTTTTACATAGCAATGTCTTCTTGACAATGTTTCGCATTAAAATGTATTAATCAGGAGTTTTTCGTATATTCACAAACGATTTTCGATAGAACAAGATTTATTTTAAAAGTAATATTAAATACAGTACTGCATTAGCTGCAACTATAACAGACAAAAAATTATCCCTTTTCTTGCTTTTGCATAACTGCCCTTTAAACTGTTCATAATTTTCCCACTCTGATTTATAATATTCTGGGAGTATTTACTTTTCTTTCTTGCTGGGACACATTCACTCATTTTAAAAGATCACTGTGCAAGATATATAACACAATTACCTACACTTCACTCTCTCACTGTTTCACGTGCACACAATCAGAAACAAACTTCACTACTGAATAAGTTTCGTTTTTCCTCTGTTCCCCGGGTCCCCAAAACAGTAATGAAATAACTTATATCACATGCTTATGTTACATGAAGATTATATACCTGAGTGTGTGTGATTGGAGGAGGTTGTGCATCCTTTCGTGGTAAGGTTTCAAACATTCGTTCTCTAATATCATTTTGTAATTATGTTTAAACTATCGAGTGGATTGGAGAGGGACATAACTCTGAGCCAAGTGTATAAAACATGGTCTTTATCTGCAGTGTGCAGCAGTGGCGTATACTGGTTAAAGGGTTTGGGCTACCGCTGACCCTATTATTACACAAAATATATCTAACAATTACTTTAATTTTAATTACTATGGTAAAACTAATAATACAAAATTATTACATTATGTTATATTATAAACTTTTTCTTTTGTAATTTCCTTGGGCTACCGCCGGTAGCCCCGGTAGCCCGCAAAACACGCCCCTGGTGTGCAGTGTGCTGATATAATCCGCCGCTGGACTCCAACCGAGAAGCGACACCTTGCTTCTAGTAAGCATCATTGTGGCGACGCTAACGAGTTAGGAGCAGGGCGACAAATGAAAACATTGTTTGACTTGCGTATAAGATGCAAAAATAAGACATGGTGACATAATAATTATATGTGTACTAAACTAATGAATTGAAAATCCGGGCGTAGAACTAGGTGACTTCCCAAAAAGGCAGGAGAAATTCGGATTTTTGACAAAAAAATCAGTAGAGCAGTAGATTCAATGGAAAAACAGGAAATCTCCTGCTAAATCAGTAGATATGGCAACACTGCCCTGGGTATCTAGCAAAATCTAAGCAGAATATGTTCCAAGTGGAATGTTTGTATTACAAGTTGCTACACAACTTCGGTACCGGTATGTGATATCGTTTGATTTGAATGTAAGGTATGTGCAATAATAACCCTTTTATAGCAGCTATAAATAAGCCATAATAATTAATCTGTGATTTCACATGAGAGCTGCAGGTTAGTCTGGTGTGCGGCCTGCGTGGGGTAAGTTCGCAATGCAAACTGCGGAGTCTACGATGTTGCATAACAACGAAGTCATTGGAAATAAGGTAGGTACTATGTAAAGAATAGCCTACCACATCTTTTTCTAAGGTCTCTATGTTCACGTACACACACGTTATAGGCCACCACGCACACACACATGCAAATACAGAGTGTTCGAGTATGGAATGGAATGGAATTTTCGGGATGTGGCACTATGACCTAGCACTGCGACCTGTTACGATCTATTGCATTAAACCTCCAGGTAGGCGCATTCCCAAACCCACACAGGTTGACTACACTAAGATTCTCTGCGTATCCAGGTTTCGAGCAGGCAACCCTCTAGTCCTTAGGCCAGCCCCCTCCATGCGTCGCCAGCCGGCGATCGGGGAATGCTGTGGAATGATGACAAAATGGTGACGGCATGATGTAGGTGCCTAATATGGGGAAAAACGAGAGAAACCCGAGAAAACCCCAACTGCGACCTTGTCCGCCACAAGTGTCACCGGCCGCCTGCGTGACAGACTGGAGGTCTGATCACTCAGCCACCGCAGGGGTGTGACTGCCGAGTAAGTTCACAAAGTCTCGGAAATGATATTGAGTTCACAAAATGAAAAAAAAAAAAAAAAAAAAACTGTTTTGTTGTCGCTTAATGCCTTAAAAAATGCCACTTGCATTAACTTTACTCTAAAAATGTGTCTAAAAAGGAAGTCCCACTGTTTGGCCGCGAAGCTACCCTAACCTCGATTTTTACCTCTAGGAAAAACCCAAACTATGAAATATCAATCAACAACTGTAAGAAGGATCTTAGCAGTTTGTGATGATATCGAAAAGATACCAAGCACTTAACTTGTGTGGTATGGTACGGTGTAGTATAGTATAGTATGGCATGATGTATAGTATGATATGATATGGTGTGGTATAATATGGTATAATACGGTATGATACATAGTCTGAAATGGTATGGTGTGATATGGTATGGTATAGTGTAGTATGGTATGATATGGTGTGTTATGATATGGTATTATATTATGGTATGATATAGTACCCACCGGCGTAGCTCATTCGACTAAGGCGCTTGTCTGCCGATTCAGAGTTGCGCTCGATTCCCGCTTGGGCTGATTACCTGGTTGGGTTTTTCCGAGGTTTTCCCCTAAGGCGAATGTTAAGTAATCTATGGCGAATCCTCGATGTCATCTCACCAAACGAATCCTCGGCCTCATCTCACAAAATACCACCTCATTCTCACCAATTCCATCGAGATTAAATAACTGAATAGTTGATACAACGTCGTTAAATAACCAGCTAAAAAATATGGTATGATAAAGTATGGTGTGGTACGGTATGATATAGTGTGGTGTGGTACGGTATGAATTGATATTATGTGATGTGGTATGATATAGTATGGTGTGGAACTGTATGATATGGTATGGTGTGGTACGATATGATAATTATGGCGCGGTACGGTATAATAGAGTACGGTGTGGTACGGTATGATATAGTATGGTGTGGTACGGTATGATGTGGTACGGTATGACATAGTATGATGTGGTACGGTATGACATAGTATGGTGTGGTACGGTGTGATATGTTATGGTGTGGTATGGTACGATATAGTATGGCGTGGTACGGTATGATATAGTATGGTGTGGTACGGTATGATATAGTGTGGTGTGGTACAGTATGATATAGTGTGGTGTGGTACGGTATGAATTGATATTATGTGACGTGGTATGATATAGTATGGTGTGGAACTGTATGATATGGTATGGTGTGGTACGATATGATAATTATGGCGCGGTACGGTATAATAGAGTACGGTGTGGTACGGTATGATATAGTATGGTGTGGTACGGTATGATGTGGTACGGTATGACATAGTATGATGTGGTACGGTATGACATAGTATGGTGTGGTACGGTGTGATATGTTATGGTGTGGTATGGTACGATATAGTATGGCGTGGTACGGTATGATATAGTATGGTGTGGTACGGTATGATATAGTGTGGTGTGGTACAGTATGATATAGTGTGGTGTGGTACGGTATGAATTGATATTATGTGACGTGGTATGATATAGTATGGTGTGGAACTGTATGATATGGTATGGTGTGGTACGATATGATAATTATGGCGCGGTACGGTATAATAGAGTACGGTGTGGTACGTATGATATAGTATGGTGTGGTACGGTATGATGTGGTACGGTATGACATAGTATGATGTGGTACGGTATGACATAGTATGGTGTGGTACGGTGTGATATGTTATGGTGTGGTATGGTACGATATAGTATGGCGTGGTACGGTATGATATAGTGTGGTGTGGTACAGTATGATATAGTGTGGTGTGGTACGGTATGAATTGATATTATGTGATGTGGTATGATATAGTATGGTGTGGAACTGTATGATATGGTATGGTGTGGTACGATATGATAATTATGGCGCGGTACGGTATAATAGAGTACGATGTGGTACGGTATGATATAGTATGGTGTGGTACGGTATGATGTGGTACGGTATGACATAGTATGATGTGGTACGGTATGACATAGTATGGTGTGGTACGGTGTGATATGTTATGGTGTGGTATGGTACAATATAGTATGGCGTGGTACGGTATGATATAGTATGGTGTGGTACGGTATGATATAGTGTGGTGTGGTACGGTATGAATTGATATTATGTGATGTGGTATGATATAGTATGGTGTGGAACTGTATGATATGGTATGGTGTGGTACGATATGATAATTATGGCGCGGTACGGTATAATAGAGAACGGTGTGGTACGGTATGATATAGTATGGTGTGGTACGGTATGACATAGTATGGTGTGGTACGGTGTGATATGTTATGGTGTGGTACGGTACGATATAGTATGGCGTGGTACGGTATGATATAGTATGGTGTGCTACAGTATGACATAGTATGATGTGGTACGGTATGACAATATACTGAGATTGGTGCTGGCGTTCTATTTGCCATTATTTTTGTTTTACTGTAATCGATTGAGAGCCCAACACAGTTGCTGAGCTCGTTCAGTTCGATAAGCACAGTGAAATGCATTGTATTAAATATTTGCAACGCATTAGGTCTGGTAACTCATCATAAGATATTCTTCTAATTTATATTTAAAGAAATCAAAGTTCGGCAGCCCTTGACTTCAGGCGGCAGAGAATTCCAGTGACAAGAAGTAGCAACAGTGAAAGATGAGGACTACAGAGATGATGTGTGAAATGGAATTTCTAGCGTGTTATCGTGTTGTGACCGAGTATTTAAGTTATGATAGCTAGAAAGGTTGTGGAATCGAACAAATAAGTAATAGGGGGCAGAGGTGTGCAAAATTCGGTATGAGAAAGAAAGAGAATGTAACTTTCTCCTCTCGTATAACTTGAGCCACGATATTATAAAATCAAATAATATCATCTTGATAGCTATTTCCTTCGAAATGCTGCGACCAACGAGTTAGAAAGAGAAGACTATAGAGTGGCCATGTTGTCCTGTACAGCGCTCTTTGCGGTGCCACCTCGAAACACGGCAGATCTGAGCTAAGCGCCCACTTTTGTAAAAATTCGTCTGCTTACAATGTTGTATAACGGAGGTAAGAAGTACAAAAAAACGAAGAAAAAACATGCCTGTTGTGTGTGCTGCATATAACTGCAATGTCAAAAGGAAAAAGACAACTGATATATCATATTTCATGTAAATTTTATGAAGTTAAGTCCATAGTTTTGTTAATTAGCAGCATTTTTTTTTTCATGCATAAATGTGTAACAACGCCCGGCATAAACAAAATAAAGGGTTCACTGGTAATGTACTTAAACTAAATACGGATAAAACCAATACAATTCCGTTTCAGACCCAGTGAAAAACAAATACCAATACAATATTAAAATTGTATTTCGACACCGGCATCCTTTGTTTCTGCTCCTTCTGTCCTTACTGCTTATACAAGAAGACGATGAGCTGTAGCTTATAACAAGTAGGCCTATTTCGAAGACAAACAATTAATCAAATAAATGGTTCACTAGTAATAAAGTTAAACTAAATACGGATAAAACCGCTACAATTCCGTTTCAAACCCAGTAATAGCAATCAAATATTAAAATTGTATTTCGACACTCGCATCCAAAATAACGCAGAACTCTGGGGTAGGTCGTATTGTTAGTATTTTGACTGGAGCGACATGAAAGAACATAATTGAGCACCCACGTGCAATAATGGGGTAAGTATGAATATATTTCGTAACTACTTACCCCATTATTGTACGTGGGTGCTCAATTATACACTAATAAATATCTGTGGTGCCACAGCCCTTGAAAGGCTCAGACAGACCAGCCGGCTGTTGGCCTCACGTTCACATTTCGATAATAATTTTATTATACTTTACTGTAACAAAAAAACTGAAAGCGTGTTTTGTCATGTTTCACCCACGTTACAAGCTTAGAGGTAAAGGTTGTTTACTACAGATAGGGCCTACTTTCATTCTATATCTTATGGTATAGTAAATAGTTTTGCAACGTGTAGAGACTGGGAAAACAATTTAATAAACTCATCCGAATCATACTCATTCATTTTATAGGCAATCTTGCAGGTCGCATTTAAAAGAACCTAGGAATATTAACATTTTCATCAGTATATTTGCTAGGACTTCTTGTCATACTACATGACAATTTTGCTTAGGTTATTTTTTTAAGCATTCCTTCTAGGAATATCTCAAGTGTTTTAAATTTAGCGTACATAAGTTTAGATTAAGTTCCTAGCACGTATTTGACGAAATACTAGGTTTTTCCACTTCAGTTTAACTGATTTATGCAAACGAAATTAAGACAGTCGACGATTCTAATGTCAGTTATCACCACGCCCACTTTGTTTTGGGCGCATAAGTTCATTACCGACGGTCGTTCAATTTTCTTCAAACATGGCGGCGCAATGACCACTCTATATCTTTTTCTTTCTAACTCGTTGGCTGCGACTTAACACGACAAACTGACCATCTGCACTGCCTCCTCCTTCACAGCCAGCAGTTACAAGAGCACGTGTGTTGTGCTGCTGGGCGTTACTGCCGTAAATTAACTAAATTATGTACAAGTAATTAATAGCCTACGTGCTAGAAGCAATTAAGATATGTGATAAACTGTGCATGGGCGTTTCTTACCATAAACTACGTTATGTGAAAATTTTACGGCAATTGGAGGCGGAAATGTGACAGGATACCCTTGTAAGTTTACAGCTCATGGTTGAAAGTTGAAATCTCCTCTTTTAGGAAGGAATGATAGCTGGCGTTGTCCAACATAATAGGGCATTTTTTATTTTCAGGTAGGTAGGATTTTAAAATAAAATATTTGAAAACCAATTTTCAAAAACATCTTAATTACCTTCATCATGTCTTTCGGCTTTAGGTTCATCAAAGCTTTTATAAACAATTCATCCTTCACGTCCGCCGGCATGCAATTTCATTATCCTCTTCCATGGTGACGCATGTGCACCAAGACAACACGAACAACTCATATCATCACAACCCTGGCAACGCCGTGTGTATTGTACCTCGTATCGTCCAAGTAAACAATCTGGTATCGATATCCTGAAATTATCAGTTCATTCAGTCTCCTTAAATGTTGGTGACCCTATGGACGGTCTCCATAATAGACTGCCCGTTCTCGATATAACGAAAACGAGACTCAAATTTCAGAGACAGTTCTCTGAGTGTGTTTTATTTATAGGGAAAATCATATCTCTCTTTGAAGTTTGAGAGAAATTACCTCTTTATGAAATGTATACACTTCTCGCCGAAACAAATCGCTTGTGAAATTACAGATTTTTTTTTGGAAATTTTTGTTACTGGTACTAGGCTTTTTAGGAGTTACAGGATCCTCTGTATACAATTTTTACTTTGAGTTTGCCGGCATATTCATATAGCCCTTGCAGTTTGAACGATTGTTTCTGTCTTTTAATAAAACAGATTGTTTCTTTATGTAACGACAAACACTACAAATATTATCCTCTGTAATTGTTTGTTTAGTGTTCCAATGAATAGTTATAAAGTAGGCCTATGATGCAACAAAGCACTGTACTCCACGTGGAGTTACTAATACATAATTTTACTCGATAAATTTATTGAATCTGATTAGTTGGGGTTAAAATACTATTGATGGGGATGCGTAAGAGAAGGTATGAGTTGTTAAGGCGTGAGTGCATTCAATACGGTTAGTCTTTGACAGTATATTGAAAGTGAGTCGCATTTTAACATGGTGAGCAGAACGATGTGATGGGGAACAAACATAATCTGATACCTTGCCATTCATGGAGTATGAATCAGACATAGAACAGCCACGACATTCCTGAAGGGTTAATAATGCGCACCACCAGCAAAAGACAACAGTTGAGGCTTACGTCTAGTAGCAAGCGGACAATAAGTCGCAGTTCAAGATGTCCTCTATATTTGACAACTATTTGCAACTTCCCAGCTCTGTTAAGGTAGGTCAAATGAGAACACATGTTATGAAACTTGACGGACTTACAAACGAAAGTTAATTTATCAAAATTTACTTCGATCAAATATATTGACATTCCTTTTTATTTTACCTGTTAGGAGAATATTATCTTAAGTAAATTTTTTCTTTAAATTCTTGTAGTTGAAATTTAAATCGTGAAATTAATAACTCAAGGAAAGGCACGAGCGAATTTCCGAATACATTATTGTCCTACGAGCTGTTACATTTGAAATTGTTATTATTATTTCTGTACTTCAAAGATTGGGCTTCCATCCAGGGAAACTTGTGAGCGGAATCAATGTACCGCAACCGTGTTATTATTTTAATTTTATTGGGTTATTTTACGACGCTGTATCAACATCTAGGTTATTTAGCGTCTGAATGATATGAAGGTGATAATGCCGGTGAAATGAGTCCGGGGTCCAGCACCGAAAGTCACCCAGCATTTGCTCCTATTGGGTTGAGGGAAAACCCCGGAAAAAACCTCAACCAGGTAACTTTCCCCGACCAGGATTCCAACCCGCAACCGTGTTATTTATTAATCTTACTTTCATCTTCATCTTACACTTTAAGCAAAATGAAAACCTCTTTTGATATTACATATCGTCGCTGTCTGTGTAAAGTTAGAGTTATTGGGTTATTTTACGACGCTGTATCAACATCTAGGTTATTTAGCGTCTGAATGATATGAAGGTGATAATCCCGGTGAAATGAGTCCGGGGTCCAGCACCGAAAGTCACCCAGCATTTGCTCCTATTGGGTTGAGGGAAACCCCCGGAAAAAACCTCAACCAGGTAACTTGCCCCGACCGGGATTCGAACCCGGGCCACCTGGTTTCGCGGCCAGACGTACTGACCGTTACTCCACAGGTGTGGACGTCTGTGTAAAAACAGCTATGTGATTTGAAGTCAATTTTACAAGAGAATCAAAAAACTTCACTAGAAAATTATTTGTGTTTATATCACTGTGCTGGAACATTGATACTTTCTTTGTTACTTGATTAAGTTTGCAAATATATCAACATTTAATTTTTGGTAATAATTCTAGAGACCATTCTGCTCTTTTAAATGCACACAACTCATGTGTCTAAAACTTGCGCAGGCACAGCGGCGATATGACAATTTGGCTGCACTTCGAAGAAATCGCAGTTTTACTGCTCGTCGTCGAGGCAGTGTCTTAACTCCACTGCTACTTCCATCACTTCGTA
Source organism: Periplaneta americana (assembly GCF_040183065.1). NCBI lineage: Eukaryota > Metazoa > Arthropoda > Insecta > Blattodea > Blattidae > Periplaneta > Periplaneta americana. The sequence continues at coordinate 11,465,956 of NC_091126.1, read as the reverse complement.
CGATTTGACTTGTGTGACTCTCCTGGTTTTGCTGTCCTCTGCGATGTTTGCATTGGTTCTCAAACTTACCAGCATTGCGGATCCCTTTCCATAAATCAGTATTTTCGCGGACCCCTTGAAAGTTGTTAATGGAATGATAGGTAGTTGGATTTTGGGGTTAACATTGATTGAATAGGAGTAGGCCTAGTGATATTTGTTATATTTTACAAAATACAATCAATATCAACGATATATCTGAATTAAAACGTAAATAATAATTATATTGCTGTCCTGAAAAAAAAAAATAGGTGGTCTTCATTAATATGTTAACAGCAGAGTTGATATTAAAAATATAAAGCAAAACTATGCTCTTCTTTGAATACATCTTTGTGCAATATTCTTGTATTGAAAAACAAATCAAGTATATTTTTGCAAGTTTCTCTATTTGATGAGAATGTTGGAATTTTTTTGTGTTTAAGATGTCTTTACATTTAGGATCAATGTAAGTTATAAATACCTTTGTTACAGTCTTACACTATTTAATAACACACGAACAACAATAAAATTGAACGTATTTAAAAGTTGTACCAACAAAGTCCTTCCTATATTATTGCTACATTTAAAAAATAAAATAAAAGTCTTCTGAAGGAAGAAAAAACCTGTCTCTATGCAGAATAATCGTGGGCTACCAGAATGAGCATCGGGAATCCCTGTGGGTCCGCGGGCTCCGATTTGAGAACCACTGGTCTATGCTATCACGCACGGGGACGGGTTTTATTTCTGGTCAGGTCTGGATGAATGCATAAACGGACGGATGGCTAGATACATAAATGGATAAATGGAGAGATGGACAAATGGATAGATGGATAAATTAATAAATAAATAGATAGTTAAATAAATAAATCAATAAATAAAGAAATACGTATCCATAAATAGAAAATATATAAATAGGTAAATATACAAATAAATAATTCGGTACGTACATACATAATAGGTAAGTACGTAAGTAGATAAACAGAATGAACGCAATGAATTAAATAAATTAAGTGAAATGAATAAACAAATAAATAAGTAAGTAAACAAGCAAGCAAACAAACAAACAAACAAGCAAACAGACAAATAAATAAACAAATAAATAAATAAATAAATAAAAAGTATATAAATAAATAATATATTCAACTTGCTTTTTAACAACAATTGTATTGTCACACTTCTTATACAGAATTCTTTTGTCATAACTTGCTCATTAATTACTTCGTGAAGAAAACCTTCAAAGTACAATTTCACAGAACGGGTAGGTGATCTAGTATTCTGTGATGATGAAGGTGATTGTTTTCGAACACAAACTATTGAGTCATGTGAAGTTTTTGCTGAGGATCCTCCATGTGACTGGAATGGCTGAAAATGTCGTATCTGTGGGCAAGTGTCGTAAAATGAAGTAGCGTGTGGTGGACGTTGATAATTTGGTTTTGGTTTTTGTAATTCTGTGGTGGGGAGCCATAAGCTGGTATGCACATTTTTGCGATTATTTGTTTTTTTTTATTGGTATGTGATAATCTTTAATGTGACGTAAAGTGATAAGTGTATGAATTGAAATAAGAGTCTGAAAGTTGATATATGTTTCGGTAGAGAAACAATAGCAGCCAAAAGCTGATACGTGACACTCATCATGTTCTGACACGTTTCTCTTCCATTCATTTATATAAGTCGAAACTTGATATGTGATGTATGAAAAGAAACTAATTGTGTTCGCTGCATTCTTTTCTATAGTATTTTCTTGACACTACATACTCTCCCCTGTCAGATGAGAACTGGCTTGCTCGGATTTAAGATAGCTCAGAATATATACCGAGAAGCAATGTAAATAGTAACGAAACACCTCCAAACAGACACAAAATCGATAAATCAAAACCAGTGAAACAATTCACATGTTCTGTAACTCTATCAATAAACAAAGATGCTCAGATTTGGAATCACAGCATTATAAATGCTAGTAGCCTACCAGTGCAATAGTTGAGTCCGATGGACGAGGGAATTTAACATGCAGGTTCAACTAAACGTTTCAAAAATGCATTGCTAGGCAAAACTTGATATGTAATTAATTATTTTCTAAAATAAATATTAATGACAAAATGATGTAATGTTACTTGTGCTTTATTTAAAACCTATTTTAGAAACAAAAAATACATTTTCAAATTACTAAGAGCATGGACTGAGTTTTGGTAGTTTGCCGATCTTTCGAAATCTTCTCCTGTAAAGTTGCAAATATGTGCATATCAACTTATGGCTCCCCACCATATAACTGTGCCCATTCCAACTCCTGACACTATTGCTAAGAGTTTGGATTTTGCTAAATGTTATTCAAGCGAAAAGTTCTTAACATTTGCGGCCAGTCCATTGGATGAGTATTTGACGACGGTATTTCAAATGCTTTTACCTGGGAGGTTACGTTGAAAAATTTCAATTAATTATTGTAGAACAGAGAGGAAACTGCACGGGGACGTAGTGGAAGCTTTCAGGAACCTAAAGCCGAATGTAATGTAATGTTGGCTTTTCAAAATTGTTGTTTTGTAAGATTTTAATGATTTTCTTTGTTGAGAAATGCAATTTACAGTTCACTGTGGTTATTATTGCGTTTTGTGAGCATGTGACAATTATTGTCAATTGTTAATACAAAGCATATAAAATCGAGGTGATCAAGTTCGAGATTAGAGTCCTTCTAAAGCACTACTGAAAACAAGCTTCTGCCGAGGCTCGAAGAATATGTCAAGTCGAAGTGTTCGTCTAGCACAGCCGTGGCGAGAACGTGACTCGCGAGACATTATAGCTCGCAGTGATAGCTGTGCATTGTAACCTCCGCCAACCCCCATCCTCTCACTCAGTGGAGTCAAACCACAGTCTACTATATACAGTCACGAAGCTTGAGTTTTGAGGGTGCTAGAAAAAAATAGACTGTGACGGTACTATTTTGCATTGCCTGTAATGAGGCGATATTAGCGATCCTAGTGATGAGCAACTACCTAATGTTTGCATATTTTCTACGTATTGAGCTTCGCGACTGTATATACTAGACTGTGGTCAAACTCCGTTCCATTTGTATTTGTCTCTGACCTGCGAGTGGCATATGTCTCTCTCGAAACCATGTACGAAAGTTCCAAGTAGGATGGGAGGACGCATTTTTTGCTGTCAATATGATGAGAATATTAAATGTATGATTTGTTCACAAGTATTACGAGGAAAACGGTGTAACATAAAACGGCATTATACTACATGTTACTGATGAAATATTAAAAGGTTAAGTGTTATCATCATCATCATCATCATCATCATCATCATCTTTTTCAGCAGATTACGAATAATGCGGTTAGCTCTTCAATTTTAACTCACTGATTTACTATGTGATGTCAAATGAAAGCTAGATGTAAGGACTTGACAAATGTTGAACTTTCAAATCTTTGCCAAAAATAAATATCCGAAGCTTCGTTCTTTCACTTGCTCTGTTGAAGCCATGTTCGCTACAACTTACGTTTGTGAAAAATTATTTTCAACAATTGAAATAGTAAAAACCAAATTTAGATCACGACTGACAGACAAATACCTCCGTGATCAACTACGACTGGCAGTAAGTGACATAATTCCTGGTTTTGAAACTTCGTCGCAGAGTCATTCTGAAGATAGTTAATTTTAGGTTGTGATATTGTTCATTTATTGTTCATTTCTTTCTTCGTTACACGTACTAAACATTAGTTTGTAGCCTTGTACTGTATAAAATTATATTTAAGTGCTTGACGTAAGGAAAATGAAAATCCGTTACTAAATCAGACGTTGCTTCACTTCCCCTTCGGGTGTCCGCCTCCCTCCATAGGTGCTATGCACGTTGCCGGCTACATAGTGGCTCGGCGCACGGTTACATTTTCGCCACCGCTGAGCACATCGATGGTTCCAACATTTCAATAATGAAGGAGAAATAAAATATTTACAATGTCCTGTAAGACCTAAGAATGGAATATTGATAATGCACAAAGAGATATGTCGTTAGTGGGCGTCTAGCACAACGATGATTCTAACATTTCAATAATGGAGGAAACATGAAAAATTTACAATATCCTGAAGGGCCTAAGGATGGAATATTGATAACACATAAAGATATGGAAAAAAATCCATAAAAAGTACTCGTAGGTTGACAGAATAACTTTGTGCTTCAAAAGATACTGTACAATACATCGCCATATTAAGATGCTTAGAAAATCATACGCAAGTTGTAGATGTGAACCTCATGAGGTGACTGCACCTGAACAGGTTCAATGCAGAGTCGTTATCTGTTGTCAGTTTATCGTTAATCCCTTGCAGTATTTATTTATCACGAGATTTGTTTCATGTGATGAAAAATGGGTGCAACTCTGACACCTGAAAGCAGTGGCTCGATCCCCGGCAGACTGCCAAAATCGTCGTTTAACAAAACCGGTTCGGCCCAAAGTAATTAGATTACCCGAGTAGATTAGATCTTTATTAGCCGAATAGAATTACAAGCACTCATGGTGTCGTCAGTACACAAGAAAAATGACATAACATACAATATAATACAAAAATAGACTTAATTCTAAATAAATTTAACAGTTTAATATTATAGGACAAGCTTGATCTTCAGTCTCCACTGTTCTATCTAGTATCTTCTCTTTTTGCTTTTCCCTGTCTTTTCTTCAACTCTGAGTTACCTGAAACATAAATGGTCAAGGGCAGTATCAAGGAACGTTAAATTCTAAAATTTTAAATTTAGATATTCATTTGTGCAAAATGGCATGTGTCAATAAAATGTTCTTTACCTCTTTTTTAATTTTCTTACGTTAAGTTCTTTGATTTTCTGTGGAAGTTTATTATATAAATTGCTGCCTCTATGTGATATGCTGTTAAGACTTCTGGTAAGCCTGTGGTAATTCAGATGTATGTTTTGGGATGTTCTGGTATTATACTCATGATATGTTGAATTTGTTTTAAAGGAATCTATGTTTTGATGAATAAAGCACACTGTTTCTAAAATATATATGCAGGGTACAGGTAAGATTTTTAGTTCTCTGAAAATTTTTATAATTTCAGTCCGAATAGGAACTTTTTTAATGATTTTGAGTATTCTTTTCTGCAATTTGAGGACTTGTGTCACTTTTGGTGAAGATCCCCAAGTAATAATGCCATATGATAGTATTGAATGAACATATCCAAAATAGACTGATATTAAAAGATCCATGGATGATATCTTCGCAAGGACTCGAAAAGCATAACATAAGCGACTCAGATTCTCAGATGTTGTATGTGCTTTTGTATATGCTGTTGTTTCTGGTGGAATTTTGAAGGTGTGATTCACTGGGAGTTTGTTCCAAACATATGTACAGTCGATAAGGATCTTCATTTCAACAGCCAAAATTAGTTCATGAAGTTTTGAGATAGTAGTACCTGGCATTAATTATTCTAAATATAATTATCTTGCAACTTGACAATGCGAGATCACATACCGTTCGAGCCAAGGAACATTTCAAGGAATTTGGAGGAATCGAGCTGCTATCACACCCGGAATTGAACCCTGGTCATAAGCCTCCAGATTATTCAATTCATGGTCCACTTCATGAATGAAAGACATTTTCAAAATTTGGAAGTTGTTGGAATGGGTATTACAGAATTCACCGCATCAAAAACCAAAAACTGATACCTTCGCGGGATAACAAACTTCGCTGAAACGTGGCTTATTAACATAGAATCTAATGGTCTTTACTTAGAAGATTAGATTCATTTCTTGTCACAACACTCCACTAAAATTTTGCTCCAAAACCGACATAACTTATGAACAAGCCTCGGTCTAGGGCCACCGACTCACCAGACTGAAGTTTGGAATGTAATGAGTATAAATGACGTCATGACCCGTGGTGCAGAATGACACTGCGAGAGTACAGTTGGTTTCGTAATTGAGTGCACTACCATCTTATTGCTGCTTGGCGTTGGTCCGTGCGATTATCATACATAGCCTACTTGATAGCCTGTGCTTAAACAAATATATTTTATCTTATTTCATTTATTTATTTCTGTATCAATATTTGCTAAGTATTAATTTCGCTGTTTTTTAATTCACACTACTGAGGGACATGTCGAAAATTAAGAGCACCAAGCGTTCCCTTCAGAGCGAACTTATAGATAAGTTCGAAAAGGGATATTTTATTATTAAAGGAAAAAAACACTGCATTTTACAAATTGTGCAAAAACGATATAAGGGCAGGCAGAACTCGATTCGTTAACAAACACTGTAATAGCAAAATCACGTGGAAAATATTAAATTACACAAGGAAAACAGGCCTTTGACATCAAATTAAACACAGAGAATTTAAAATAATGTCATCGAGATTTGTGTATAATGTTGGTACATGCCAACATCCCTTTCAACAAGATCAAATATAAATATTTCAAAGCGTTTCTTGAAAAAAAAAACTTATTTTGAGTGAAAACTGGAGATTCTTTTCTTTTAATACACTACGAATGTGCCTTGTAATTCTGTGCATTGAATTGTGAAAAAATATAGTTTATGTACTGTATACTTTTCTTTTTCTTCTCATACACGGAAAATGATTATTTTATATTGTTAAAACATGTACCTATAGTATAGTGTAAATTGCAACATGTAATGTTAGGCAATTATTGAATTATTTTCTGTACTAGAAAAGCACTGTATGTATCTTTAAACGTGAACACTTATTTTGTACCGTACTGTGAATGAATGTTTACATGCATAGGCAAGAAGTAACTGCATTCCCCCTCCCCCATTCCAGTCGATCTACGCAACACAATCGACCTGCGTTCGTAACTTCATGTGTTTCGGTACCCTGGACAGAAGCCTTCTTATAAGCTGGTATTTGTATTTGAGGGAAATGTTAACATTATTCTGGCAAGGCCTACATATAAAATTCGCTTTATAAATATGTAATAGTTATAAATCAACTGAATCGAAACCAAAGAACATTCTGTTCAATAATTAGCAAATTGCATCACTGTAATCGATTACTTCGTCCAGTTTAATTTATCCTGTGAATTTTTTTCTATAAGTATTTCATCTTTGTGATCACTAGTGGTTCTTTCATTTTGTTTTTTTTTTTTTTTCATTTTCAGAACGAAACGGAGCGCGATACACTTCAGGTGTTCCTCTCAACGAGAAGGAATTTATCATTCCTGGAATACACTTGTAAGTCCATCGGCTTACAAATAGAAATAAGCAAAGAACGATGGGAGAAGTCATTACGCTACCTAAGACAGTGGGTGGCAAGACTTATGAATTCGTATACGGCCAACAAGGAATTGGTGAATGACATCGGGTATCCGGCATTAATTCCACATATTATAGAATATGACATAGGGGACATGAAAGAGTATTTGCTTTCAATTAGAGATATCTTCCTCGGAGAAGATATTGAATTGATGAACCTATGGGTTAAAATTAAGGAGGCGCAAGCGAGTCTGGTGTTGGGGTACCTCTGCCTGGAGATGGCCCGTACTCGTTACGAGCTGAACCTATTCCAGGCGGAAAGGATGGGTGTTACCCCAACATCCACGAAACTTCGTCTGAAATGGGACATAGCCTTCAAAGAGCAAGAGACAGGGTACCTGGAAACCTTGCTGGAATTAACAGAGCGTGTCCTGGTCCTCCAAACCGAAAACGATACATTGATGGAATTAATCGACAATGCAAGGGCCAATAAAAGTGAAATCATGCGCCAAACTTGGTCGAATATATATGAGCTTGATGTCGAAGTCAAAAACTTCGAACAAAACGTGAGGGCGGCAACCGAGGCGCTAGATGATGACTTGTGAGTTTTCTTCGTACTTGACATCTGAGGGTGCAGTTACACGGGTCTGGCAGGCTACTTTCTTCATTTCCACCATTAAGGGGAGAGGATGGTATTTTTTGGTGAAAAATGAGTAAATTAAAAAAAAAATCTTTAAAATGCTCTGTGATATATGTTGAATGCATAGTATAACATTTTGTGGTTATTTGTGCCCTTATCGCATGTTGAGTCGCCATTTTTAAACTTCCTGCGTTATGGATTTTTAAATCACTCGCCAACTTTTATTGTTGTTTCCGGTAAATTAAATTTTCATTTTTTTTTAAACAATATTTGATATGTGTGGAATGCATTTCATAACACTTTGTGGTTATTTGTGCCCTTATCGCATGCTGAGTCGCCATTTTTAAACTTCCTGCGTTATGGATTTTTAAATCACTCGCCAACTTTTATTGTTGTTTCCGGTAAATTAAATTTTCAATTTTTTTTTTCTTTAAAACACTCTTTGATATTTGTGGAATGCATTTCATAACACTTTGTGGTTATTTGTGCCCTTATCGCATGTTGAGTCGCCATTTTTAAACTTCCTGCGTTATGGATTTTTAAATCACTCGCCAACTTTTATTGTTGTTTCCGGTAAATTAAATTTTCAATTTTTTTTTTCTTTAAAACACTCTTTGATATGTGTGGAATGCATTTCATAACACTTTGTGGTTATTTGTGCCCTTATCGCATGTTGAGTCGCCATTTTTAGACTTCCTTCGTTATGGATTTTTAAATCACTCGCCAACTTTTATTGTCGTTTCCGGTAAATTAAATTGAACATTTTTTTTTATTTAAAATACTCTTTGATATGTGTGGAATGCATTGCATAACACTTTGTGGGTATTTGTGCCCTTATCGCATGTTGAGTCGCCATTTTTAAACTTCCTGCGTCATCAATTTCTAAATCACTCGCCAATTTTTATTGTTTCCGGTAAATTAAATTTTCAAATTCTTTTTTTCTTTAAAACACTCTTTGATATATGTGGAATGCATTGCATAACACTTTGTGGGTATTTGTGCCCTTATCGCATGTTGAGTCGCCATTTTTAAACTTCCTGCGTTATGGGTTTTTAAATCACTCGCCAACTTTTATTGTTGTTTCCGGTAAATTAAATTTTCAATTTTTTTTTCTTTAAAACACTCTTTGATATATGTGGAATGCATTGCATAACACTTTGTAGGTATTTGTGCCATTATCGCATGTTGAGTCGCCATTTTTAAACTTCCTGCGTTATGGATTTTTAAATCACTCGCCAACTTTTATTGTGGTTTCCGGTAAATTAAATTTTCAATTTTTTTTCTTTAAAACACTCTTTGATATGTGTGGAATGCATTTCATAACACTTTGTGGTTATTTGTGCCCTTATCGCATGTTGAGTCGCCATTTTTAAACTTCCTGCGTTATGGATTTTTAAATCACTCGCCAACTTTTATTGTGGTTTCCGGTAAATTAAATTTTCAATTTTTTTTTCTTTAAAACACTCTTTGATATGTGTGGAATGCATTTCATAACACTTTGTGGTTATTTGTGCCCTTATCACATGTTGAGTCGCCATTTTTAAACTTCCTGCGTTATCAATTTTTAAATCACTCGCCAATTTTTATTGTTTCCGGTAAATTAAATTTTCAAATTCTTGTTTTCTTTAAAACAATCTTTGGTATGTGTGGAATGCATTGCATAACACTTTGTGGTTATTTGTGCCCTTATCGCATGTTGAGTCGCCATTTTTAGACTTCCTTTGTTATGGATTTTTAAATCACTCGCCAACTTTTATTGTCGTTTCCGGTAAATTAAATTGAACAATTTTTTTTTTTATTTAAAATACTCTTTGATATGTGTGGAATGCATTGCATAACACTTTGTGGGTATTTGTGCCCTTATCGGATGTTGAGACGTCATTCTTAAACTTCCTGCGCTATGGATTTTTAAATCACAAGCCCACATTTATCGGTTTCCAGAAACTTCATTTTTTTTGCTACATTGCCAGATAAAAATGGATATAATTTCTGAACTATTAAAGATACATGCATGAAATTTAGAACACACATTCTTTAGACTATTAGGAAACTTTTCTCTGTAACAGAAGTTTGTTAATTAATTTCATTTAAAAATACGTCCGTTTGTTTGCAAGAAAGGAAATCAGAAAATTGTTATTAAATTTTAATTGTTTATTTTACAAACGTAGAGACTAATATCAAAATTCTGTTACAGAAGTTTGTAGAACATGCTTTTGCAAATATATTGCAAACAACCGTTTAAATCTATCTTTAAAAACGGTTTAGATATATCGGTTTTAGTACAATCCTGCATTGGATATATATTTTTTTTTCAAATTTGGGGCCCCAAATATTTTTTTTCCAAAATATTTATATTTGGTTGAATTGCTACAGCTATGAGCTCTCTACATGCAAACAATTAAAATTTTACACCAAATAGGAAAAAAGTTAAAAAAAATACCATCCTCTCCCCTTAAATTTTGAGTTGGTAGGAAATCTTGACACAACGATTGATTGATGATGTACTACAGTTAATTTCGTATAAAATTCTATTATTATTTATACCTTAACCCGTTTCCATAGGTGACGCCATTCACCACATCTTTTTACTTCTTTTCCAACGATCTTGCAACAACAATCCACATGGTAACTGCTCTGCAGATCCCTGGTTCGACAAATCACTTGCCGATCAATCAATGATCAATGTCAATGAATCATCCACCACGAACCATAGAGAAATGTGTTAAACGGCTTATGGTTCGTGGCTAGATGAACCACGATCCCTGTAACTGCACACCTGAAATGTAACCGCTCGTGAACCGTTCGTAAATCGCTCGTGTATCGGTTTCCGTAGGGAACTTTCCACGAACCACCGGAACTGATGTTGACCATGAAATCCTATAATATTATGGAAATCTGGTTCACGAGTGGTTACATTACAGGTTCTTCTCGCAAGTGTATACTGTATACGCACCTTAACATGTAATTTTTCTAACTCAAGGACTGCAGAAGGTGTAATTGATATTTTTAAAGATTTAGTTTATATATTTTAGTTTATATATTTTTATTTAATTAGTATTAACTCTTTGTTGTCTGGTAGAAAAATAACTATTTTTTCTGAAGATTTTCTGTGAAACATAATGTATTCTTAATTCATATTGAAAATAATTCACTTAGCGAGACAGATAATGCTAAGTACCGCCAAGCATTACGGCGGGTTCGTGGGTCGAATTTCAAATGTTGAATTTAAAGTTAATTATTAAATGTGTCTATTTTAAAAATGCAATGTAACTAACATAGTTCTGATTGATAATTAATTCATATATGCAGAATCACAGTCGAGTACATGAATCCTCTAGTTTTAATACTCCTTAAAGAGCATATTTTACCAATCACATATTAAAATTTTTTTATTCTGTTTATTTATTTGATTTGAATTGATGCATTTTTACGTGTCATTTTTTTATTTAGGTCAATAATCAAATTTCGTTAAACATTCTGAACCTCCCCTTAACTCTTCCTTACAATGCATATGCAAAAAAATCAACCGTCTATGTTATATATATATATATATATATATATATATATATATATATATATATATATATATCCAATTCACTGCGGGCTAAAGCAGGGAGATGCACTATCACCTTTACTTTTTAACTTCGCTCTAGAATATGCCATTAGGAAAGTTCAGGATAACAGGCAGGGTTTGGAATTGAACGGGTTACATCAGCTTCTTGTCTATGCGGATGACGTGAATATGTTAGCAGAAAATACACAAACGATTAGGGAAAACACGGAAATTTTACTTGAAGCAAGTAGAGCGATCGGTTTGGAAGTAAATCCCGAAAAGACAAAGTATATGATTATGTCTCGTGACCAGAATATTGTACGAAATGGAAATATAAAAATTGGAGATTTATCCTTCGAAGAGGTGGAAAAATTCAAATATCTTGGAGCAACAGTAACAAATATAAATGACACTCGGGAGGAAATTAAACGCAGAATAAATATGGGAAATGCGTGTTATTATTCGGTTGAGAAGCTCTTATCATCCAGTCTGCTGTCCAAAAATCTGAAAGTTAGAATTTATAAAACAGTTATATTACCGGCTGTTCTGTATGGTTGTGAAACTTGGACTCTCACTCTGAGAGAGGAACATAGGTTCAGGGTGTTTGAGAATAAGGTGCTAAGGAAAATATTTGGGGCTAAGCGGGATGAAGTTACAGGAGAATGGAGAAAGTTACACAACACAGAACTGCACGCATTGTATTCTTCACCTGACATAATTAGGAACATTAAATCCAGACGTTTGAGATGGGCAGGGCATGTAGCACGTATGGGCGAATCCAGAAATGCATATAGAATGTTAGTTGGGAGACCGGAGGGAAAAAGACCTTTAGGGAGGCCGAGACGTAGATGGGAGGATAATATTAAAATGGATTTGAGGGAGGTGGGGTATGATGATAGAGACTGGATTAATCTTGCACAGGATAGGGACCGCTGGCGGGCTTATGTGAGGGCGGCAATGAACCTTCGGGTTCCTTAAAAGCCATTTGTAAGTAAGTAAGTAAGTAAGTATATATATATATATATATATATGCTGAGAAATGTGTACCTGATGAAAAATCACAAGATACAGAGAAAGGCAAAAAAGCAAAAAAGAAAAAAAAAAACAAAACAAACACAAAGAAGAAAAACATAACAATGGCAGATAAGGCGCCACTTTTGAAACCTCATTCTCAAGCATTTAAATGTTCGAAATGAAGGAAAAACAATACATACTTGTTAAGCAAAAGTTTCTGAACTTTTTAACAGGAAAAATGGGAAAATTCTATTAAGTTTGCCCTAGTCAAATGTTGAATTTAAAGTTCATTATTAAATGTGTCTATTTTAAAAATGCAATGTAATTAACATAGTTTTGATTGATAATTAATTCACATATGCAGCTTTAAGCTTAAATAAATCAGTTCTGTAGTATATACCGAAGTTAGAATTATTTCCATTGTTAAGTTTGAATTGTATAAGACTACGAAACATAAAACGATATTACAAAGAATTTACAACAAAATTTTTGTAATACCACAGTCTAGTATATACAGTCACGAAGCTCAATACGTAGGAAATATGCATCCATAGATAGTTGCTAACCACTAGGGTCGTTAATATCGCCTCATTACACCGGCACAGTCTATTGTTCCCAGCACCTTCACAACTCAAGTTTCGTGACTGTATATACTAGACTGTGGTAATACTTCGTTGCATAGACCATAAGTTGTCTATGAAGTGGGAATTCACGTACTGATATATTTCTTTTTAAATAAAGAGAATATGTATTTTTAATTAAAAATTCTAAACTATGACATGTATTTAAGTATTCTGAATATTAAAAAAATGTGTAAAAATATATGTTTTAAAATCTACCAGCGTGCTCAACATTACTTAACTTGCAAATCATTTCAATTGAGTGTTCGTTTCCCTTACTTACTTACAAATGGCTTATAAGGAACCCGAAGGTTCATTGCCGCCCTCACATAAGCCCGCCAGCGGTCCCTATCCTGTGCAAGATTAATCCAGTCTCTATCATCATACCCCACCTCCCTCAAATCCATTTTAATATTATCCTCCCATCTACGTCTCGGCCTCCCTAAAGGTCTTTTTCCCTCCGGTCTCCCAACTAACATTCTATATGCATTTCTGGATTCGCCCATACGTGCTACATGCCCTGCCCATCTCAAACGTCTGGATTTAATGTTCCTAATTATGTCAGGTGAAGAATACAATGCGTGCAGTTCTGTGTTGTGTAACTTTCTCCATTCTCCTGTAACTTCATCCCGCTTAGCCCCAAATATTTTCCTTAGCACCTTATTCTCAAACACCCTTAACCTATGTTCCTCTCTCAAAGTGAGAGTCCAAGTTTCACAACCATACAGAACAGCCGGTAATATAACTGTTTTATAAATTCTAACTTTCAGATTTTTGGACAGCAGACTGTATGATAAGAGCTTCTCAACCGAATAATAACACGCATTTCCCATATTTATTCTGCGTTTAATTTCCTCCCGAGTGTCATTTATATTTGTTACTGTTGCTCCAAGATATTTGAATTTTTCCACCTCTTCGAAGGATAAATCTCCAATTTTTATATTTCCATTTCGTACAATATTCTGGTCACGAGACATAAACATATATTTTGTCTTTTCGGGATTTACTTCCAAACCGATCGCTTCACTTGCTTGAAGTAAAATTTCCGTGTTTTCCCTAATCGTTTGTGTATTTTCTCCTAACATTTTCACGTCATCCGCATAGACAAGAAGCTGATGTAACCCGTTCAATTCCAAACCATGCCTGCTATCCTGAACGTTCCTAATGGCATATTCTAGAGCGAAGTTAAAAAGTAAAGGTGACAGTGCATCTCCCTGCTTTAGCCCGCAGTGAATTGGAAAAGCAATAGATAAGAACTGACCTATACGGACTCTGCTGTATGTTTCACTGAGACACATTTTAATTACCCTAGCAAGGAAAAATGCATTTACGGCTATATAATTGAGACGTTCCTTTAAAAATAACTTTAACTACAAAATTTTGATTTTGATATATAGGGAATGAAACATTTTAGATCTGGTATAACAGCACTGCGCAGGACGATAATGAAATGTTCCTAGAGGACGCTTTGTATGTTGGAGGAAAGTAATATTTTGTCAGGAGGAAGTGTGTTATTAAGGATTCATTGTATGTTGGAAACGGAAAAATGACGTAATATACGTTGAGCTGTTGTTCCAAGGAACGCCTCAATTATCTGAGCCCTAGCTGTGCAGGTACAACGATCAAATGCATTTTAAAATTTTACGCTAAGAACTTACTTGTAAGTATCGGGAGTCAACAAAGGATTGAAATGCAAGTTAAAATGTGACCTGAGCGGTGTTTTACAAGACGAGAATGTTTTTGAAAATATGCATATGTTATGACAATAGATTAAATAAAGTATTACCTTTATAATGAATTTGTTGTGTCCTAATCTATCAACAAAAAATGACCAGCTTTAATCCAAATAATCGCTTTTATACAAATTAGACAGAAATTTAAAAATTGTTTGAAACAAAATCTTTACATTTAGTAATAATTAATAATTAATCTTAAGCTAAGCGCAGCGGTTCCCAGCCTGTGGTCTGCGGCAGGGTCCGCGAGTGGTTCGAAAGGGGTCCGTAGAAACAAGGTACGTTTTAAATGCTGTTCTATGCTCGTGTCAGATTTTTGAAACACGGAATTTAACAGGAATGAAATCACGTGAGGGACTTTCTCATGGTTTGCGAATCTTGCTTATTATCTATTTGAGTTCTCTGGGTCCAACTTTAATAGTGTTCACAATTGAGGGGCTTAGAACAAAAGGCAGGTAAGTGACATTATTAAAAAAATGAGGTAAGTGCGTGTTGTGATAGCCCAAAAGGATGTTTCTTTGGGATAAAATCAGGTAAGTGATCAGACTGTGCAGTGCTGCTATATGGGCATCATTTCACCAGACTAGTGTATAATATCCCATTGCATGTAGAACTTTAACTGTAATTTCCTCAAAACTAGGTTTCTGTCACTTACCTGCTTTTTGTTCTAAGCCCCTCAATTAACGATGTGATTGAATAAAGAATAAAGTATTTAAGTGGTTTCGCTTAGTTATCAATCGAAAATTCTATTGATTTCCCACTTTTAAGTGACTTCCTAGCATCAAAGATGATGAACTCTTGTCCAATATCTGAAATATAAAGAACGTCTTTATTCGTTAACATTAAAATTAAGGACAAATTTTCCTTCCTATAGTTGAGAAAAAAATTGAGTCAAACACTATTTTTAGTTGGTTATTTAAAGACGCTGTATCAACTACTCGGTTATATGGCGTCAATGTAATTGGTGATAACGAGATGATATTAACGAGATGAAACCGAGGATTCGCCATATAGTCATATTACTCAACATACCAATGAACCAACAGGATTACAACGAAGAACTAAACACAATCAAATACATAGCACAAGAAAACGGATACAACCCTAACATAATAGACAACATAATACGTAAGACAAAACAAAACCACAAAAAAACAGAATAATACAACACAAACACAAGAACACAAAAAATACATCACACTAACATACGAAAACAAAAACACACATAAAATTGCAACCTCATTAAAAAATTAAACTACAACATCGCATACAGAACAAATAACACTCTACAAAAACATCTCAACACACAAACAACACAAACAAACAAATACAACCACACAGGCGTATACAAACTCAAATATAACACCTGCAACAACTTCTACATAGGACAGACAGGCAGATCATTTCAAACACGTTACAAAGAACACATCACAGCCATAACAATATTACAAAACATCTCCACATATGCAGAACACATCACAAATGCCAACCACACCTACAGAGACATCAACACAGACATGGAAATACTGCACATAAAACCAAAAAGCCAGAAACTCAACACAGAGAACAATATGAAATATACAGACAAACGAAAACACACCCCAACGATATTCTCAACACACAACTCAATTTCAAAACACATACACTCTTTGACTCTACACTACGAACGCACCCACACAGGAAACAAGAGGCGCCAAGACCAACAACGATCAGTTCCGAAGATGACCGAAAATAGGTCGAAACATGTTAACAAGGTACGTTAAAATTTAACACAAGAAAGTTCTTATCATACATATTCCGAAGTGATACAGTGTTAAAAGTTGTATAATCAAGATGTATATTAAGTGATATTTGTTTTTGAGTTTGGGGAAAACCAATCACGTATTCAGCCAAAGCGGGAATCGAAACCATGCGCAAGCGCAACTCTGGATCGGTAGGCAAGAGCTTCAGCCGACTGAGCTACGCCGGTGGCTGAAACCCTTCTTGCTGACAAGAAATAGTTTGTTGGAGAAGAGTAGAAGCTGTTGGAATGTGAGAATTATCTTCTGATGCAAACTTATAAAGCTCAAAGTTCTTAAATATCCCGAATCGTATGAGGTGCGGAATGCTACAATCCTCACTACAGTCCTAACGCACTCATTTGAAAAAGAAAAATGGACATATAATATGGATATGACGTCTTTCATCGGTTATGAATTGTGTAATATTTTTCTCGGAAAGTTGTGCAGTGTTCGTACAGAATTTTCCGATGAAATTCGTAATTAAATTGTACGTTGAAATGACGCTAACTCCAGCTGACAAGTGCGCCTCTCGTTCAAAGGGAGCGGCTTGCAACCGGACACTATATGAGTGTCTCTCTGTCCTGTAGTATCAGTAGCCTGGCTGCCAGTGTGCGATCGAGGCTCGTATTTCCTGCAACAAGCTGCCGTGTCCAGCTGCAAATATGTGTGTGTCATAGGAGTGCCATCGAGAATTCACGATTTCATTTTCAGAAATTAAGCTAAACAGTTTTCTATTCGCCACTACTTTAAACATGCCAATGCTACCACTATTAACCCTCCTGCTACCAATGAGGGAAGAGGATTCCCTAGTGATGAATTTTCAATATAACTTTATTTCTTTTCCACAGTTCTTTTCACGAAATGACACGTCATTCTCATTTATATAATAATAATAATAATAATAATAATAATAATAATAATAATAATAATAGTAATAATAATAATAATGGCTTTATTTAACCTGGCAGAGTTAAGGCCGTAAGGCCTTCTCTTACACTCAACCAGGATTAAAACTTGCTTACACAGTTAAACATAAAACTGTATTGGAATTAAGTAATTACATACTGATAAAATTTAGGTACATAATGAGATCAAAAGAGGTAGTTACATAAAATTTACCTCATAAAATAAAAATAAACATAGTGAAATACATATTAATGTTGTTAGAATCAAATACGAATCACATAAAAACAGAAGCCGATAATTCAATAAAAAATGTACACAGTAAAAATAAAAATAAACACATTAGTATACATATTAGTATTAGATTACAATTAAGTAGGATTTACATAATTAAACCAGAAACCGACAGTTGAATAAAATGTACACAAAAATAGATTAATAATAAAAAACAACAACACAGTGGGATACATATTGGCGTTAAGTGATAAATAAACACGATTTAGATAATAAAAATAAGAAACAAAAAAAAAATAAATACAGTGGAACACATTCCATTAAATATTTGCAACGCGTTAGGTCTGGCAACTCATCATAAGATATTTTTCTAATTTACATTTAAAGGAAATTGTCCACACCTGTGGAGTAACGGTTAGCACGTCTAGCCGCGAAACCAGGTGGCCCGGGTTCGATTCCCGGTCGGGGCAAGTTACCTGGTTGAGGTTTTTTCCGGGGTTTTCCCTCAACCCAATATGAGCAAATGCTGGGTAACTTTCGGTGCTGGACCCCGGACTCATTTCACCGGCATTATCACCTTCATCTCATTCAGACGCTAAATAACCTAAGCTGTTGATAAAGCGTCGTAAAATAAACTACTGAAATTAAAAAAAATTAAAGGAAATTAAAGTTCGGCAGCCCTTGACTTCAGGCGGCTGACAATTCCAGCGACGAGAAGTAGCGACAGTGAAAGATGAAGAATAAAGAGATGATGTGTGCAGTGGTATTTCTAGCGTGTTATCATATTGTTACCGAGTATTTAAGTTATGATACCGAGAAAGACTGTGGAATCGGACAGATAAGTAAGAGGGAGTAGAGGTGTGCAAAATTCGTTGTAAGAGAGAAAGGGAATGTAACTTTCTCCTCTCATTTAACCTGAGCCACAATAATTGATCGAAAGAAGGCGAAATGTGATCGTAGTAGCGGACATTACAAATGAAACGAACACACGCATTATGAACACGTTGCAGTTTCTGGGATAAATCCACCCTGAGATCGCTGAATAAAGCGTCACAATAATCGAAATGAGGCATAATAAGAGTCTGTACAAGCGTGTGCTTTAATTTAGCTGGATCTGCTTTAATTTAGCTGTCATCTAACATTTTGAAATAAGAATAACACTTTAAGAAGTAATTCTCTTAGGAATAATAATGTACTGTATATATAACTTTTACATGTTAACTGGAACTAAGGTATTTTTAAACTTGTTCAAGTTAAGACGTGAAAGTCATTACATTTATTCCTAAGTGATATAATGTTGAAAGTTGTGCAATCAAGATGTATAAGTAATTCTCATTATTTTTGTGGGGCGATCTTCCTTTTTTCTTTTGTACGGAGGAGGGACCCGAAGGCTTACACTGCAGCCTGAGGCTTATTGTGCTTACCACTCATATTCTAGGAATGACTGGGTAGCCGAACAGCCGCTCTCTTGTACAGGTACAGCACGCCGCATCGTGAACTTAACCCGGGCTATTGTATGGATGGTGATGATGATGATGATGATGATGATATTGAATTAATGATGGCGAAATGAGTCCGAGGTCCAACGCCGAAAGTTGTCCAGCAATTCTGCTTCAATTGGTTGAGGAGAAACCACGGATAAAACCTCAATTGGGTAACCTGTCCCAATCAGGATTTGAACCCGGGCCCGCTTGTTTCATGGCCAGACGTGCTAACCATTACTTCACAGCGGTGGGGTGATCTTCCTACTCCCCTTCGTAGTGTCATGAAAATTACAGGACATGAAATTAAAATTGTTGCTTAATTTTCTTCGTTTTTGTTTCTGGTTCCAAATAATTTGATTTTGTATTATTTATATAATTATTATTCATATTGTTATTTATGTTCACATGATACATATACAGGGTGATTCACGAGGTAAGGTAAAAAATTTAAGATGTGAATTCTGAAGTCATTCTGAGTCAAGAAGTTCATATGAATATGTGTCCGTTTTCGGTCATGGAGATATGACTTTTTGATTTCACAAAAACATCTGGGATTTCATTGTACTAAATGGCATTTAGAAACAGATAACGGACAAATTTAAAGTTTATATTCATATATGCATACATACCTAATATTCTAGACGTCGGAGGTCGATGTTTCCGGACATTTTCAAAGGTACCTTCTTCTTCTTCTTCTTCTTCTTCTTCTTCTTCTTCTTCTTCTTCTTCTTCAATTCACTGTTGCGCTCGGGCGTGAATCGCGCTCGTCGCTCAGGACAGTTGCTCGTGGCTGTTCTTTGTGCGGCGTGCAGCATCCAAAATACGGTCGATTAGCGAGTCTCTCGTTTCTACCTTCCTTTGGTATACCAAGTCTTTCATCCAACCCCATAGACAGTAATCCAATCACCAATGCACCTACTTATTCTACGTGTGCTAGTGCAAAGACTACGTAGAGCACTTTGAATATTTTCTTCTTCCATACTGTCGGGTCCACGTTCACATGGCGTACGCACACTTGGGAGGAAACCGGTATCACGCAAATGTTGGAAGGTCCTGGTAAATACTCTTCGATCTGTAACCCTTCTGTTCGGAAAGCATCGTCCATATTCAGCGACAGCACGCAAGGAACTTCCATCGCACAAACCATACACATACACAATATTGGCGTATTCTGCAGTCGAAAATTTATAAGGCATCTTGAAAAACACAACTTGACACTTTCGATAACTGTACGTGTATAACTACTGTATTGTAGGTAGCTGACTGAACTGCTGTGAACTGATAAGTGATACTGTATTTGTATTATGTGCCGGTTCTGTATCATTACATCAGACAAGGGCAGGCGATTGGACATTTGTAATGCCCCACTATCCGGTTTGTGAGGTGAATGAACTTCTCTTACTCCACATCCTATAAGGATCATCGCTCACAAGATCGATTCCAATGTTACGTCATTCATTGCGATCTTGACCTTGTCTCACGTCTCACGTCAGCACGTGATTCACATTGTGGCGAGACGTTTTACCCAAAAAAAAAAAAAATGCATCTAGCTCCGCCATCGTTCGAAAACGGACCTTTGTTCATATGAACTTTTTCACTCAAAATGACCTAAGACATCATATCCTAATTTTTCTAACTTTCCTCGTGAATCACACTGTATATTTTTATATTTGTGTTTAACTGTTATTCTAAAACTGAATGTTGGAGTTTTTTTTAGATATTCATTGTTTTATAGATGGTATTCGGATATTTGAATTTCAGCAATGGACTGAAATGATGTCCGACTTTTTTTTTTAGAGACGTTTGTGGTGTATAGATGACATTGGAATATTTAAATTTCAACAATGAACTGAAATAATTTGAAGGGGTCAGTAGGAAAGGAGTGTACATGCACTTAATTTACTTTTGAGTAAATGGGGTTGAAAGTATTTAAGCTTTCGTAAATTCCGTGAAATTTTTAATTTAAATTTTATTGTGTGATGTCATTAACAGATATATCCCTTTGCCACTAAAATTTAGATGCTTTAGCTTGCTCTGAACGCATTTAACTCATGCTATTGGAAATGTCACTTGCACCCCTTTGCTTCTAACCCTCTCATTTCTAATTTATGTTATAGTACTGTGACATTAATAGTTTGTAGCTGTCCGCAAGTTGAAACTGAATAGCGCTGAGGAATATGCTTTGAAATGGAAGGGAGACAAGTGCAACTTCAATGTATATGTTATTTCATAATGTCAGCAATCTAAAATTCATAATTTTGACTAACCAAAGAAAGGAATAAGTGAATAGACAACTTATTAAGTAATTAAAGAACCAACCAGATAACCGAAGTAGCAACGAACTGAGCATTCAGTTGTATTCAACTGAACGAAAAAAAAAAAAAAAACGGAAACACAATCGATCAAATCGATCAACAAAACAACAAGACAAAATACAAAACAAAAATCAAACCAAACAGCCAACAAAATAATATGCCAAAGAAGCAACAAATTAACCAAGCAACCAACCAAATAATTAAACAACCAACCACAGAAAGATTAAAATAAACAATAAAAGAATTAAGCATCCAACCAAACAACCAGTCACAGAACCAAACAACCTCCTAAGAAACCAGCCAAAAAAGCTATCAGTCAAAACAACCAGACAACAAATAATGATCCAAATACCCAACAAATTAACCGAGCAACCAACCAACCAAATAATTAAATAACAATCAACCACACAAAGATTAAAATAAACAACCGAAGAACTAATCAGCCAAGCAATCAGCCACAGAACCAAAGATCCTACCAAGAACCCAGCCAAACAAGCTATCAATCAAAATAACCAGATAACAAACAATGATCCAAACAAACAATATCGTTGCAATAATCTGCAAATGACTCTTCCTTATTGCAAATTCAACACATGAAAGAGCGTACAAATTTTACAGAGTGAAATTGTTGTCTCTGTACATTTCAAGGATATTGTAGGAAATGATGATAGCACTTTCCGTAAACTGAAATCAGGCTGTCCGCGCAGAGACGTCAAATCTGTACCGAGTTCGGATCGTTAGTTGTGTCACGGCGCAGACGCTGGGCGTCCAAATCGGTGCGGCGGGTCAGTCGGCACGATGGCGTCGGGCCTGTAGCGTCGGTGCGCGTCGCGATGGAGCACCTGATTCGAGTCGGCATCATAGTGCTGCTCATCGCCCTGGGACTGGTGGCCAATCTGGTGGTGGTGGCGGGCCTGTGGCCGCTCTGCCAGGCCCGCGCCTCGGGCCCCGGCCCCGGCTTCTCGAGAGCTCCTGCGCCAGTCCTCGACCGCCTGTTGGGGGCCGCCACCGTCGCGGCGCTGCTGCTCGCCCTCCTCACGGGCGTCGCTCAGCTTCCTGTCTTGGCTTTCGGTAACTCCCATTCCTTACATGTCCTCGTTGTACAACTTACGCAAGCTCAATGGAATGTGTACACTAGTGGTGTCCACTACAGTCCTACTCATTTTTAAACGTGGCAGTACTATTATAGATATATTGAAACTATTTTTAATGCTTGAGTACTTCTTGTTAACATTTATTTGATAGAACAACGTAAATTGCAAACATTGATTATACTTTATTATTAAGAACAGTGAAATAAAGGCTCCAATTTATGAATTTAAATACGAAAGGAAAGTTAAATTCAGTTATAAAAAAGAAACATTTCAAAGGATGTGTCGAAGACAACACATAGACTACTTTCTCATTATCATTTATGCTATCCGCAATAATTCGGTTTGTAATCCTGCGAATGATATTACCTTCATACTCGTAATTCATTCTCTGAAAGCCTTATTAAAGATACATATTATCGTAACCATTCACCATGCACCCAAATAAGCATATAATATATTGTTCTCTGAATTGCACTGAAAAAACATTCTTCACGGTTCCAAAGTGTAAAAGGCTAGACATCATTTACAGAGTGATTCAGAAGGAACAGTAAATATTTTAGAGGGTCCTAGTACGTACTATTCTGAGTAAAAAGATCATACAACCATGCGTCTAATTTTCAATCGATGTGGAAATAGAGGTGTTAGAATGTTACGCATAACAAGCGTTAAGGCTCATTCACAATTAAAATTAAACATAACTTAAGCGTTAACTTAAGAATATAAACGTTACGGTAAAATCAAGAAGTCATACCATCATTCACGATGGGAACATAAACATAACCACAAACTTACTTGGTAACCATGGAGACATAACAACGACGCCATTTCCTCATATCCTGTCGTATACTTCAGCGCTCTGTTTGCAAATGACGTAAGCATAAGCATGAAAGTTTGGAGTTTGCAAACTTTCATGTTATCGTCTTACGGTAATGTTTATGTCAATGCTTATGTGAATCATTGTGAATGATCCCATTTGGTAGCCTGGGCGCAAACTTCTGTGTTTATGTTACGGTTATGTTTAATTTTCATTGTGAATGGGCCTTTATAAGTGATAAAAAGTAATGACAACTGACTTAATGATTACTAGAGCCCAGTGTTTGGTCACATCCAACACAAGTTAGGTAAGCAGTGACTATATGTCCAAGGCTGTGAAAAGGAGGGGACGGTCCGTCTAGTTACTGTAATGTTGTGTCTCTTGTGTATCATATATGCAGGTACAGTCTGTTGACACAGTAAATTGTACACAACTGGAAACAATGCTTTCAATAATATTTGACGTATCAAATAATTCCACATGTAGTTTATATAAGAGGGTATTAGAGTAAGGAAAAAGCTCTAAGAAAATTATCTGACAAGTAAAAAACTTAAAATTAAATTTAAATCAAGAAAAATTTGAAGAATTGTAAATTACATAGAAACGAAATTATATATTACACTTAGCGATCATGTTGAAATGCGTTGCAATACTAAATAACTACACAATCTTTGTGCTTCGAATGAAAGATTACTCCTCGTTATTAGGCAGTGGTTGCATCTAGAAAAAACTTTATTCAACCTCCAAAAAGTAACTGGTACAAACTGAAGACGCGGAATATCAGATATATCTGCATCGTCATACAGTATTAGATAGCATTGTTTCCGCGGTAACGTGATCTTCCAAACTCCCAATTACATCTATTATTTCGTCTGGCGAAACCCATGCTTTCTTATCTGCCGTAATGTGAGTTAAAACATTTCCATAGTAGGGCGCAAAATTACGTTTACGTAGTGCTATGAGTTGATTTCTTTCAATGTGTTTTTCTATAAATGTCTTAAATGATGATTTTCGACTTTTTCAAAAAAATATATTAGCAAAGAGCATCGTGTTACACGAGTCATAATAGAACAGTGGCAACGATTTTTGAAGAGGAAGGTCTGTTATGGTGATATCACAGTCTAGTATATACAGTCGCGAAGCTCAATACGTAGTAAATATGCAAACATTAGATAGTTGCTCACCACTAGGATCGCTAATATCGCCTCATTACAGGCAATGCAAAATAGAACCGTCACAGTCTATTGTTTCTAGCACCCTCAAAACTCAAGCTTCATGACTGTATATAGTAGACTGTGGTGATATGCAATCCTGAATTGATTGTATGTGAGATGGGGTGGGGTAGGGTGGAGAGTTTCTTTATCAAGTAACAGTACGACTAAACTTGTTATGAAAGTCGACAGCTTCAATCAACCTGAGAATCGGTAGGAGTT
This sequence comes from Periplaneta americana, assembly GCF_040183065.1. Classification (NCBI taxonomy): domain Eukaryota; kingdom Metazoa; phylum Arthropoda; class Insecta; order Blattodea; family Blattidae; genus Periplaneta; species Periplaneta americana. The sequence continues at coordinate 11,441,119 of NC_091126.1, read as the reverse complement.
AGCATGAAGGAAACGCACAGAGAGAGCAAATCTGCCACCGAGATACACTCACACTTCACTATATTAATCAGAACCTGAATGTACTAACTCTGCAGTGTGCTCATGCGTTACAATTTGTACACAGCTGATCTGTTTCTAGTGGGTTGTTGATCAAACGCTGGGTTCCAGTGATTACATTAAATGTAATAAACTTTATTGCTTATTTATATGGTATAAATACATTTTAACAGTTCAAAGCAACGATTAAAAAATTTCACCAGCGGCTTCAACGAACTCTTTCACTCTGTTGACAACAATAAGTATTACTTTTCTGAGGTGGTCTTGTAATTCTTCTGAGGGCAGGAGTGGGGAAGGGAGGGGTAGGGGAAAATAAAGAATTTGAGTTTTCGAGGCGTGGGTATGGGGTAGAGGAAACTAGTATACGCGGGAGTCATTTTATTTTTTATGCTCGACCATGCCGAAATGTAGTAATTATACACCTGGTAGTAGCCCTTCAATGCACCTCATTAAAGTACACCTATTCATTAAAGTTCAGGTGTTCAGCCAATGACAAATCACCTTTGTACCATTATAAAACCGCAAGTATCGATTATTCTCGGATATGCAATCGAAAGACAATTAGCGAAAAGTCACGGAGGCTGGAAATCCAATACTGTCGCAGAAGGTTATGTTCTGTTACTATAATAATTAGCGTTAATTGTAAATAATATTCAAATAAATTCAATTTGTCATCTCGTTTTTCAATTCTAAATCAATTTCCAGGTTATATCAACACTAATGTTCATCTTATTCTCTACGTTATATCAAGGTCAATGACATTCGGCCTCGGAAAAAATCAATACTTTCGCGTCTGCGCACATCTCACAATTCAGGTCAGTTCGCTACTCACTTACATAACCATAACATGATCTACTTTTGAATAATTTCAAGTTAGAAATATGGTCGAGCATAAAAAGTCGTATGAAACTTGCCTATAATGGTAATTAAGAAGCTCGTATGAAAATTATGAAACTCGCTTGCGCTCGTTTCATAAACAAACATACCTGCATCCTAATTACTACCATTATAGGCTCGTTGCATAATGTACTATTATCTAGTCTACTGGCGCTACCTCCATGCTTAAAAATCACAAATACGACTGTATATGAATGCTACATTTTGCTACTTGTAGTTTACGGTTAACACACTCCTACTGCGAATACTCAACATTATGCCATTAAACCTCGTTAATCCGGACCCCGGTAAGCCGGACTGCGCTTATTCCGAGAGTGCAAAAAAAAAAACCGATGAGTTTGGAAAAATTAAAGAATCTTGTTATAAGACTTACTTTTATACATTACTACTATGGAATTACAATAATTACAATGTTACACCTATAGTATTAAAATTTGTATTGCACTGTATGTACTGCTTTCCTTTTCACTGTATTGTATAGTGTATGTAGGCCTATGCCCTTTAAATACCACCATAGCAAACGTGTTTTGTTGCTATAAACGGGGTTTTAATGCAGTTTATACTGTTCTTTTAGGTTATTTCAGTTAATCCGGACTTTCGTTAAATCGGTCAACTTATATCTCCATTTTTTTTCGAATTAACGAGGTTTTACTGTATTATAATATAATGATGAAGAAAATTTCAAGCATGTTGCGACGATACTGACAACAATGAACAAGAGTGATTTCCGATTTTAAGGAATGGTCTGAAATCCTATATGAAAATGTTTCAAACATGTAACAGGAAGTCCACACCTGTGGAGTAACGGTTAGCGCGTCTAGCCGCGAAACCAGGTGGCCCGGGTTCGATTCCCGTTCGGGGCAAGTTACCTGGTTGAGGTTTTTTCCGGGGTTTTCCCTCAACCCAATATGAGCAAATGCTGGGTAACTTTCGGTGTTGGACTCCGGACTCATTTCACCGGCATCATTCAGACGCTAAATAACCTAAGATGTTGATAAAGCGTCGTAAAATGACCTACTAAATTTAAAAAAATGTAACAGGAAATAACATGTAGCCTAATTTCGTCCTTTCGATTTTGTAGCGTACAGGGCGACTAGACAACTTCATTACTCACCGACTGCCCTTCTCACGTAGTCTAAATTGCGACAACCCTGGCTTGTAACGTGTGTGAGCTACCGGTTACAATTGTGCACGCACCCTCAGTGTTCCCTATTTTGCTTGGCCATGCAGTGCCGCTGGCGGGAAGCAAGGAGCCAATGGCAGTCACATGTTTAGCGAGCTTCTGTAAGCCTGTCTCTTCTGCGATTACGGTAGCTTAATTCTGACCTTAGATATTTCATATGCATCAGGCTACATTGTTGAAAGTACATTTTATCAATTATAGCATAATACTATGATTATTGTATTTAGTTCATTTTTATGTCAAGTGTTTTAACATACTTATTGGCTTTTAAGGGAACCAGGTAGTGATTAGAGGTCAAAAATTCGATTTTTTTATTTTGTATTAAAAAAAAAAGAGTACAAAACTTCCTCTTTAAAATAATATAAATTTGTGGGGGGTATTTCTTCAGATATGCCCTTTAAATGGTCTCTTTAAATTTGGCGGTGCATCTAATTCATACTTCATTCCTTTTTAAATGCAATTTTCCATAAGTTGACATTTTTCAAACAAGTGCATTTTTCTCCGAAACTACTGAATCAATTTACATGAAATTTTTACAGTGTTTTCTGCAGGCTGTGTTCTACACAGTAGACCTACGGGTTTAAGAATGTAACACACATAACACGAGAAAAAAAATATATATACATTGAAAAAAATTGCAAAAATTGTTATACAAAGTTCAATATTTTTTCTGTTTCACTAGGGGTGAAGTATTTAACTAAATTTTGCTTTAGAATTTACAATATACATTACTTGATAACTTAACAAAATACAAAGTATATTAGTCAAGATTGTAGCAAGTAATGTGCACCTGAAGAATGAGGTACACTTAGCAAAGTGGAAACAGAAGTTATCGGTTAGGGCCTTTATTTTGCACTCGAATACGGAACTATTTAGTTGTCTTTTATACCACTGAATGCAGAATGATTGGTTGTATAAGCATGGAAATTTTTATTCCACTCTGAGAACTAAAACCCTAGAAATATTGAACTAAACTTTTGTATCGGACTGTTTCAACCGCATAGGCATCACTACCCACTCCCCTTAAGGAACCCGGAGGTTCATTGCCGCCCTCACATAAGCCCGCCTTTGGTCCCTATCCTGAGCAAGAATCATCCATTCTCTATCATCATATCCCACCTCCCTCAAATCCATTTTAATATTACCTTCCCACCTACGTCTCGGACTCCCTAAAGGTCTTTTTCCCTCCGGCCTCCCAACTAACACTCTATGTGCATTTCTGAATTCGCCCATATGTCCTACATGCCCTGCCCATCTCAAACGTCTGGATTTAATGTTCCTAATTATGTCAGGTGAAGAGTACAATGCTTGCAGTTCTGTGTAGTGTAACTTTCTCCATTCTCCTCTAACTTCATCCCTCTTAGCTCCAAATATTTTCCTAAGCACCTTATTCTCAAACACCCTTAACCTATGTTCCCCTCTCGGAGTGAGAGTCCAAGTTTCACGACCATAAAAAACAACCGGTAATATAACTGTTTTATAAATTCTAACTTTCACATTTTTTGACAGCAGACTGGATGATAAAATCTTCTCAACCGAATAATAACAGGCATTTCCCATATTTATTCTGTGTTTAATTTCCCCTCGAGTATCATTTATATTTGTTACTGTTGCTCCCAGATATTTGAACTTCTCCACCTCTTCAAAAGATAAATTTCCAATTTTTATATTTCCATTTCGTACAATATCCTCGTCACGAGACATAATTACATACTTTGTCTTTTCGGGATTTACTTCCAAACCTTAAGGGTGCTATTCATAGACATTTCGCTAGCCCGGGCTATGAGGGTGCTAAACAGGATTCATATCATATCATATCGCTAACACTGGTTTATGAATACGAAAAACGTTAGTTCGCTGATCATCCACCGAAAGCCCGTGCTAAGAATGTCTATGAATACGGCCCATAGTGTTTTAACATAATATGTTAACATTGGACTCCAATACTTTGAACTAATTCATTGGTGTGCTTATGAATTAGCAATTTATAATTACTGAATCGCGGGCCAATATGGAGGAAAAAACGGACTCTTCAAACAGGGGTGGATGCAAGGGGGAGACTAAGGGGATATATCCCCTCCCGAAATTTTAAGTAAAATACGAAACAAGAAACAAAAATAATATTAATTTTAATTCGTGAATGTACAAATGAATTAGAGAGTTTTCCACGTAAATTCTCTTTGCTACAATGTTAAATTCCAAGAACTGCAGGAAGACAAACACAGCGTTCTTACTTCAAGACAGAGAGTCATGAAGAGTATTTCAGGCTTTCAATTTTCCTTCCCTTCTTGGACTATTTCATTAGTCAGCTCAAGGACAGGTTTTTAAATCATAAGGGAATCCTAAAGTCCATACAAACTTTTCTGCCTCAAAACATGAAGATTTAGAAACTGCTGTTCAGGCTATAGTAAATCAGTGACCCGATGATGTTGATGCATCACCAGAGTCTTTCTTAAATGAATTGAAGATGTGGAGAAGAAATTTCCTTGATCAGAAAAATCTTCACCTAATACCTACTGATTTTATATCAACTTTGAACAGGTGCAATGAAATTATTTTTCCCTGCACTCGCAAGGCGCTGAAACGTTTCTGCATGTTGCCTGTAACTACAGCAACACCAGAACGGTCGTTCTCAACATTGCGGTATTTGAAGACTTACTTGAGGAGCACGATGAGAGCAGACAGATTAAATGGACTGGCCTTGATGTATATACATAAAAATGTAGAAGTAAAAGCTCATGAAGGACTGGATGAAATGTCTAAGAAGCCTCGTCGCCTTATTCTGTAAATGTCATTCTGTCATTGTTTTTGTATTGCAGTCATTGTAAATGTTAAAATTAAAAAAAATATATGAATTAAGCTTTCAGGAATAACTCCCTGTTAAGTTAATTTGAATAATTTCGAGGGAAAAATTGTTCCGGGGCCGGGTATCGAACCCGGGACCTTTGGTTAAACGTACCAACGCTCTCCCACTGAGCTACCCGGGAACTCTACCCGACACCGATCCAGTGGGAGAGCGTTGGTACGTTTAACCAAAGGTCCCGGGTTCGATACCCGGCCCCGGAACAATTTTTCCCTCGAAATTATTAAAAAAAAATATGGCTTATTTAACAACGCTCGCAATTGCCGAGGTTATATCAGCGTTGCCGTTGTGCTGGAATTTTTTTCCCTCAGGACTTCTTTTACATGCCAGTAAATCGACTGATATGAGGCCTTTCGCATTTAAACACACTTAAATGCTATCGAGCTGGGTTGGGGTAGAACCCGCAACTTCGAGCACAGAAGGCTATACCGACTACGCTACTCAGGCCAACTTGTAAATGTTTGTGACTCAGAAACAAATTGTGAGCACATAAACTTATTTCTCATTACTCCATTTTTACTATCTCCTCAAATCCCTCCCCGAAAAAAAATCCTGTATCCGCCCCTGTCTTCAAACGTTTCTAATTTCTCGAACTGTAACTGTGTGCTGGCAAGTTTGTGGAAGGAGCGATTTCGTAGAATTAAATGTGACAAGAAATGCGATATAATAACGCAAGGATGGCCTACACTACAGCTTCCTAATCTGAGCACGAAAACCAATAATTACGTTCAATTTTGGTAAAAGGTCATTTTACGGCATTGTTATGAAAGTTTTTGTTAAAAAAAGCCCTAAGAATTGACTTGAAGTACAAATAAAACGGTGTGTTTCTTAACATTCAGGATAATTTTCATTCACTAAAAGGTATGACAATGATAATGATGATGATGATGATGATGATGATAGTAGTAGTAGAAGTAATAATAATAATAATAATAATAATAATAATAATAATAATAATAATAATAATAATTCGCTTCTCCAGCAATCAATTTATCACAAAACCGCTTACATTAGAAATATTTCACGCTTCGCCATTGATTATAATAATTTCTAATATTACTTTTCTATTTACGAATCTCTATATTAAGGAGTGTTCTAATCTTATATTATGCCAGCGGTTTATGTTGAGACTGTAAGCACATTCCATTCTTTCAAAACCTAGGAATAGCGTTATTTAGACCTAGGTAAGATTTTGTTTCTGTGGAAATTTATTCACACATAACAAGGCATGCTTTTAATCCTTTTACAAAGAAAAGTCCTTACCCAACCGAATAGTAATCTGGCAGCAGAGGTAAACTCATGTACTAAAAAAGGAAAGAAAATTATGATTGGTTCTGTATAAAATAATTAATATTTCTTAGAACGTTTTTGTTCCCTTGCGAACTCTACCATTTCACATGTCAATTTATTCCATATAAAGCCAGTAATCGCCAGTGTGTGCTTTTCATTTAAATAACAATTCGATAATGTTTACTAATTTATATTATTTTATCTACCATTCCCGTAACTTACATGTTGACTCTAAATCACTGAAATGTGATCAAAATAAAATTGCTAGGAGGAATCGTGTAGAGAAAATTGAAGAAATTATATATATATATATATATATATATATATATATATATATATATACTAGCCGTACCCGTGCTCTCCGCTGCACCTGTTAGAAATAAATATGAAGTAATTACATAATTAAAATAGGACATTTGATCCAGGGAACAACTTTTACAACAGCGCAAGATAATCTGCTTCGCTCATTACCCAATTATTTTGCATTGCATTTATTGCATACGTATATACGATTCAATTGAGCATAGTTAAAATTTGAATTATAAAATAATGGATTGCTAAGCTAACGTACTATTACTGCATACTAAATCAATACACTCTCGTTGTTCGTTAATTCTCTGAGATAAAAATGGATGTACCATACATAAAAATTATTTTAGGAAATACACGAAACGAATGTACAGAATAGCCTATCAAGTTTTCCGTGCATAAGAAGCTATTTCAATCTTACCTGTCCTCAATTCACTCAGACGTTACTGTAATAACATTATAGCATTTTGTCCATCTAGAGAAACTACACTTTCCAATGGTGAAATAATAATTAATTATACAAATCGGTTAATTTAGCTTCCGATATTACTTCATACAAACACACAAACATTCTCTGTAGGCTATGTTTAATAGCTTTCGATTGTTGATGTCCAAGGCCCCTGTTTCGATTGTTGTTGTCCAAGGTCCCTTATAGACGAAGTCATTTGTTCTTAATTCATTGCACCGTCTTAGATGGCGTTATTTTAATTTTAAAACTCATTTATCTCATTAAATATCAGTCCTATCAACATTTTTTAAAGAATAAAACTTATCGGAAATCAGTTTTAAAGAAACTTTTGTTATGTAACATTTTTCACAAAAATCAATAATAAGCGAGATATTTCGATTTATTTAATTCAGGCCCCTTATAACCCCTTTTTAAATAAAGTATTTTGAATGCTATATAGCCTAAAATCTAAGTTACAACGAACTTAATTTTTATTCCAATTTTCATATAAATCGGTTCAGCCATTATCGCGTGAAAAGGTAACAAACAAACATACAGACAGACATACAAACAAAAATTTCAAAAATGCGATTTTCGGTTTCAGGGTGGTCAATTATATATATTAGGACCAATTACTTTTGGAAAATCGAAAATTACCAGAAAAATTTCGGCTACAGATTTATTATTAGTATATATATATATATATATATCGCCAAATATCATCTCGCTATCACCAATTCCATCGACGCTAAATAACCTCGTAGTTGATATAGCGTCCTTAAATACCCAAGCAAAAAGGTCAAACGTTTTCGATCACCTATCACAACTATGGATTTGTGGTTAAAACAGGGATTTCGTTTTGAATGTTCTGTCATATCCAGACATCGAGATTTCGGACCCGATAGAATAAGTTTACTAAGTCCATACTATAGGTAACTTTGTCACTGTGTTTGAGGTGGATGGGAGTCGGCAGAAGGAGAGACATGTGTACATGAAACCAAATCCAATCCAGTCTGCTGGTGCTGTACAGTGACGTTCCAAAGAAAGACAACTAATTTATGAAACATTAAAATAAAATGAATGTTAGAGGAGAAAAATTCTGTAGGACCAAAAAATTAATCTTTACATAGAATAAAATAAAAACCTATAATCCGAAATTTTCAAAATAAATTAATATGCATTTCCTTTCGGCTTCTTTCATAAGCACATGTGCAATACTTACTTACTGGCTTTTAAGGAACTCGGAGGTTCATTGCCGCTCTCATATAAGCCCGCCATTGGTCCCTATACTGAGCGATTAATCCAGTCTCTATCGTATCCCACCTCCCTCAAATCCATTTTAATATTATCTTCCCAACTACGTCTCGGCCTCCCCAAAGGTCTTTTTCCCTCCGGTCTCCCAACTAACACTCTACATGCATTTCTGGATTCGTCCATACGTGCTAAATGCCCTGCTCATCTCAAACGTCTAGATTTAATATTCCTAATTATGTCAGGTGAAGAATACATTGCGTGCAGTTCTGTGTTGTGTAACTTTCTCCATTCTCCTGTAACTTCATCCCTCTCCATCATCATTTCACATAGATCTAGGAATAACTCGGATGCTTTATTTGTAAGTGAATCTGACACAAGCGAAATTTCTTCCCCCTTAAAGAGACAAAATGTTTATATGTGAAATGTGTTTTCGGGAATTGCAGTGGGTCTCAAGGTATCGTTTTTTGTCTCCCCTTAGTCTGACATGACACAATATACATGTAACATGATCCCCATTTATTTAAAAATAATCATTTCCGAACTCCTGTAGAAATAAATGCGTCTTAGAGTCTTTCACGTTTGGCATACGTACTGTTAATTATATTCTTACGACTAATCAGATAGATAACCATATGCATAAATCAAAACTAGACTACTATCTCCTGTCCTCTCTTCTGACAAAGTGACCTAGACATACAGGACTGTTTTTATTGTCAGAACAGTACCTCTTCTCCCTGCCTTAAGAGTATGACTGAATAAATAAAGCACATGGGACGACAGGTAGGTCGCTACCCTCACTGCCCCCACCCACTACCGTCCTGATTTCCAACTTGAAATCGCACTGTTTTCTTCTATCGGGTCTAAAGTCTCTAAGCCTGGTCATATCATAATGCTAGAGAGAGAAAATATTTATTTTGTTGGTCTATTCAGTTTTTCCGATGTGTTTGTACAGTGAAATGAAGTATGTAGTTGTTTTCATAGCTGACCGGTAATGTACTGTACATATTTTACAAGTATGTATTATTTACGTGACACCGAATTTTATGAAGTAAAAAGTTACGAAATGATTAGAAATGAAGCATGGAGCGAAGAGTTTTGGTGGACTGCAATTGTCGTTGCTGAGGGAAACGGAAGCACCATTCGTAATAGAATCGTATAGAAGCAGACTTGCGGAGACATGTCATGCCAGATTAATTCATATTCGATTCAGTTACACATCTTCTAGTTCCGACGGAGTCCGCTACGAAAGCTTCATCTTCCCCCTCGGAATTTTGCAGCCACTCAGTTATTTGCACTTTTTATACTTAGCACAACACGATTTCTTTTGATACTCGTCGAAGAATTTTATATAGAATTTATACAGTATGACAACTCGAACAGTAGACCGGACTTGTAATAATCCTCTCTAGGAAAAAATAACGTGCTAGTACAATGTACTTCATATTTATCTGCGGATAATCCAACATCGGTAGTAGCGTGACGAATATTCCGGGTCCCACTCTACTATCAGTTTCATTAAGTTATTGCATAAAATATAAAATCAGAGATACCTAATTAACTTTAAAGTTCTGGTTACACATAACGCATTAACACAACTTAAACCAAATTATATAAAAGTATACTTGTAATTAAGATATTGCGATGCAATTTTCACGAAAACAATCCTCATGAAACCGTACGATAGATGACACCAAATAGTGAATCACGATACCTACAGGATTAATTTGTATCATTTCGGGGGGTGGATTTGCTTGCTTTTTCCCCTCTGGAATTAATCTCATCTGAGCTTTGCCATTCTTATTAAGTACACAGAAGATGCCTTTCTTGGAAATAACGAAACTATGTTTTTGGAGGCTTCTTTTATTTTCACTAAACTGTAGTTGGCATTGGAAAGGGTCGCACTGTACCTTTCCCAAAATGGCTCGATTTTCTTGGGTATTGCTGCTGTGAGACACCGTGCACTCTCACTATGAAATCGCTCACTACTGGTCTGTCACCTCTCACCACAGTTCAGCTGTCGTGTGACACCTGACGCCCATGACGTCATTCAAAATTAGTTTCCAGAGATCGGAAACAACCCTGTATAAACTAAATTAACCTCAAATTGCTAATCTAAGAGAATCTTAGAAGCTATTTTAAACTAATATTTACAATTCAAACCAAAGGAATAACTTGTCAAGCTAAGTAAATACAATATGTCTTCTTTAGTTGGTTATTTAACGACGCTGTAACAACTATTAGGTTACTTAGCGTCGATGAGATTGGTGATAGCGAGATGGCGTTTGGCGAGATGAGGCCGAGGATTCGCCATAGATTACCTGACATTCACCTTACAGTTGGGAAAACCTCGGAAAAAGCCAACCAGGTAATCAGCCCAATTGGGGATCGAACCCGCGCCCAAGCGCAACTTCAGACTGACAGGCAAGCGCCTTAACCGACATGTAATGTAATGTAACGCATCTTTTGTAACATTTACAATTTATACACAACTTTTTAAGTTATTTTTTAATCTCCTTAAGGAAGAACGTCCCGCGCCGTGGCGTCGCGGTCTAAGGCATCCCGCCTAGGACTCGCGTTACGGAATGCGCGCTGATTCGATTCCTCACGGGGGAAGAAATTTTTACATGAAATTTCGGTCATTGTATGGGACCGGTGCCCACCCAGCATCGTGATGCACTTGGGTAGCTACGATAGGTAGCGAAATCCGGTTGCGAATACCAGCTATAACGGCTGGGGGGATCATCGTGCTAACCACATGATACCTCCATTCTGGTTGGATGATCGTCCACCTCTGCTTCGGCATGTGGACGTGAGGCCAGCAGCCGGCTGGTCGGTCTAGGCCCTTCACGGGCTGTAGCGCCACGGATTATTATTATTATTATTATTATTATTATTATTATTATTATTATTATTATTTAAGGAAGAACAGCCCTCAAAGACCTTTGCAGGTCATTCCAATCATTTATAGTTCGATTTAAAAATGAAAATTAATCTATATCCGTTCTTTGTTTCCTATATTTGATTTTAAAATCATGATCGTTCCTACCATACATAGTATGTCAATTTCTCTAACCGAGTCGGTATGTCTACACATGCTTTTTGTCCAATATATATGATATATACAGTTTTTCTACGTCTGTTTTCCAAGCTTTCCCATTGGTTCGATTAATTGATTAAACACATCTTATAGGTTAATAGGTTCTTCAATTTAATCAGTTAATCGGTTCGATTAATCGATTAAATCAACAACTGCAATTTCAAGTATATAATTTCCGGTTTAATTATATGTTGGGTACTGAATATCAACAGAAAGCGTTTAGTCGCTGCAAACAACAGGCCGCAAGTGGAAAGGGACTTTCTGCGTATCGGGAATGCTGTGGGCGCGATTTCATTGAAAATCCGGTAATCGATATTTCGCAGTATCGTATTAATTTCCCTTTATGCACCTTGTAATGTAATAAATAGGCGTACGAGCCACGGCGATTACAAACATACGAACACCCAGGGGAGTGCGAAACGGAGGTAAGTTTACAGAACTTGACAATTTATTGCGGGAGGCGACACGTCCTCGTCAGTTTATATTCGAGTCAGAGCTTTCTTGTTACATAAATCTAATTGAAGAGTGTGTCTACGGACTGAGCGAGTTTTCAAGTGACTTGCACACGAACTTTTAGACAAGGATTGGCGTTGTTTTGGAAGAAAAGAAGCTTGAAATATGATAGAGGTCTCAAAAAATCAAACACATATTATATTATAGAGAGTGTCCCATTTATCTTGACCACCCAAAATAACTTTGTACACAAGCACCAAATGAAAAACTGCTTCATGCAAAAGGTGTACAACTGAAAGGAGGAAAGAGTACTGATGATGAGGTAACCTTATTAACGTTATTTATTAATGAAATACGAGCACCAACACTGTTTTTTAAATGGCACTATGTACTTATTATTCAATATTTCAATTAAGCTCGTCAAGACCTGCACACAAATGTATCACATTAGGTCATTCTAACAAAGAGAATGTTAAATGATTCCTTGACGGCATGGCTGCTGTGCATAGTAAGTACAATAATAATAATTTAATAATAATTTATTTATTTAATCTGGCAGAGCTAAGGCCAGTAGGCCATCTCTTCAGCCAGACTCTAATTCTAATTGAATACAATTGGCTACATAGTTATTACATTAATATCTAGACCATAAAACAACATGAAAGTAAATAATGAAAGTTGGATAAGTAATATTAGTGTGACAATAATAAACATTGGTAAGAAATAGTGATAATAATAATAATAATAATAATAATAATAATAATAATCTATAATAATAATAAATCTGTAGCCAAAATTTTTCTGGTAATTTTCGATTTTTCAAAAATAATTGGTGTTAACATGTATAATTAACTATACTGAACCGAAAATCACTTTTTTGAAATTTTTGTTTGTATGTCTGTCTGTCTGGATGTTTGTTACCTTTTCACGCGATAATGGCTGAACCGATTTATATGAAAATTGAAATATAAATTAAGTTCGTTGTAACTTAGATTTTAGGCTATATGGCATTCAAAATACTTTAATTAAAAGGGGGGTTATAAGGGAGCTTGAATTAAATAAATCGAAATATCTTCCTTATTATTAATTTTGATGAAAAATGTTACATAACAAAAGTTTCTTTAAAATAATTTCCGATAAGTTTTATTCTATAGAAAATTTTGATAGGACTGATATTTAAACAATTAATTATCTTCCGATACTACTTCATACAAACACAGAAACATTCTTTGTAGGCTATGTTTAATAGCTTTCGATTGTTGTTGTCCAAGGCCCCTTATAGACGAAGTCATTTGTTTTTATTTCAGTACAGCGCCTTAGATGGCGTTGTTATTGTAATTTTAAAACTCATTTATATCATTAAGTAATATAAAATATACACATTAAAACTAAATGATATGTCAATATTCATTAAACTATGGTTGTATGTAATAACAATTAAGAAACATGTTAAAGGAATTGTCATTGCACCAAATGATTGCTCTCTGGACCAAAATGACTGCATTTTAATTATTTAAATACAATTTAAATTAAGTAACATATTAAACGATTTATCCATCTACAAAACACGAATGTTCCCTGGATCAAACGTCCTATTTTAATTATGTAATTCCTTTGTATTTATTTCTAACGCATGCAGCGGAGCGCACGGGAACGGCTAGTAATAATAATAATAATAATAATAATAATAATAATAATAATAATAATAATAATAATAATAATAATAATAATGATAATAATAATAATGAGATAATTTAAATATTTATTCTGTGATATATATATATATATATATCACAGAATAAATATTTAAATTATATATATATATATATATAAAACCATTAAACATTGAGAAACCTGAAAGAGCTATTATTGTTAACAAGAAATACTTCGTTAGTCCATTCTTAAATTGGTTTGATGTCTGACAATCCCTGACATTACTCGGTAGGGAATTCCAAAGCCGAGAAACAGCCACAGTGAAACAGAGGAAGTGCTTTGACTAAGTTGGTGTAAATAATACGTAGTACATTGCAGGTACTCAGGGCAGCGTAACCCATTCCACGTAGCTTTGGTTTTATTCCGCTGAGCACTGAAGACTGAGTGGTCTGTGCTAAATTTGGTATTCTCATTTTCCTAACGCTCGTTATTCCTAAGTCACTTTTCCTAAATATGAAATATCCTAAATGTTCTTTCCTAAACTCCACATTTCCCAAACGTCATGTTTTCCTAAAACATAATTTTCATAGCAGTCGAAAGGAAATAAACACGAATACTAATGTAACAAAACAGAAATTTATTAAAACATAGGAATTCAATCCAAATAGTTACGACCTCTAAATGCTAATATTGTGACATAAGGCTCGCACGTAATCAAGTTTCCTGTTGTAATTTTAGTATCTTGTTGTACGCTTCTTGTAGCCCTTCCTGCTGAATCTTGCGGTACACAGACTGCGCTAAATGGAAAAGGCAACGGGTAATTGGCGTAGTTGGAAATTCTTCCGGGCAGCTATTTACAGTTCCCTTCTCAAAGTCGGTCATTATTTTGTTTGTGCAGCATTCAAGACTTCTCGTAGGACTGTTGTGTTCTTTTGAAGCAGGGCTGGGCATCGAGAGCGGAACCAGTCTCTAAACGGGGACGCTTAATATTCACTCGTCACTGAATCAACGCTGCGCAGTGTTCGGCGGTGAAGAAAGGGGATGAAGAGAAATCATATGGCTCCCCGTGAGAGAGTAGAATCCGCTCTTGCTGAGTAAAGCATGTCATGTCCTGGTTGTCCACCAGGTCTTTTCACAATCCCTCTGATTGTAAATAATTGTGCGAATAGATTAGGGCTCACCTGTCTAAAAACCAAACAGAACTGCGCATGACGAGCTCCAGATTTCGTTTAGTATCGAACATAAGCACTCTTGTACAAGGACATCATTTTATTTTTACTTCAGTTTTTATTGTACCTGAGTTTTTTAATGTACTTCACTCCCACCCCCTCTACTAGTAAACTTCCAACCGTTCTCCACACAGAACCGAGGCCGCGTATGCAGTACTGAGTTAGTGAGTATAGTACGTTTCAGAAATATGTTCGCGTTTTTCAGTGACGAAAGAGCTTTCAATATTGAATCATATTTTCGCACAGGTACTGTCGTCCGTTTGTCTACGTCGCATCCCGGTTTCCCCCACCTGCTTCTGTTCGCACCTCTGTAAAGTCTAGTAGCTGGGCTGTCTTAGCTCTTTTCTGAAAACATTAATTTCTGTTAGGAATTGGACATCTACGTAATATTATACAAGTGTTTAAAATAACTCAAATAAAAGGGCCTCGTTAAGTAATTAACTGTCACGTTATCCCCCCCTCTTTCTACGACCCTGCGACAAAACCACTTGAACGGACAGTAGATAGCATTTAAATATCCATATTATGATTATTTTTCAATTTAACTTCATTCTCTTTATTGTACGCTAATGTGCTGTAACAGTACAATATACACTGCATAATTAATACGTCCGAATGGATAGCTCATATCGTGAGTAAAAACACTTAGTGTTAATACAGTACTGCATTTTGATTAAACAAAAACCTAATGAAAATTATCAAACTCAAAATTGCGATATTTCCTATTTTACATAAATGGGTTAACTACTTTTCTTCCCTCCTATACTCAGTAAAGTGGTTTGCATTTTACGCAGTATCATCGAACTCCAGTCTTGGAAGGGGGAGCAAGCGCTGCTTCCGGTTCTAGACCTTTAATCCAAAGATATAGCCAGGTTAATATTAAAAATGTTAGTAAAAATAAAATGATGTCCCTGTATTATCAACAGTAGGCCTAATCTCACTAGAGGTTTTGATTTATGTAGAGAAAATCAAAACTCTAGTGGAATTTAATTGACTATTACACGATTAGAAGAAAGTATATAAAGATTAGAAGAAACAAAGTACTATAATACAATAAAATATTATTGACTTACTGAAATTCTATTTCACTAATATTAGCTTCACCAAAACGTTTTAACGGAGCCGTCATTTTCAGTTGACTGTCAACTCTGTAAGCCAGTGGTCATCAACAGATTTGCACTGTGCATCTCCCTAGCTCGCTCGCTCTCTTGCCCTGAACAACCGAGAGTGCGGCAACGGAGCAGAGGTGCACTGGCGGTGTCTCTGTATTTGAATGAGCAAGACATTGGACATGATTTGAATAAATGAACATTAACTTTATTATTGTTGTGGAGTATTTAACTCATGCAAACGGAATAAAGTATTAAATAGCGGCAGCACAATTATTACATATTACGGGCACAATTACAATTAAATACTTAATACGGTATTCAAATTAATAAAACAGTGTAACTTTGAAAATATTGTGATTAGGACACATGTTTATATGACTTTTTTGCTCAGGATGTCTTCGGAAATAAGCTCCTTAAGTGGCGGTAAATCCTCGTGAATCACTCTGTATACATATTAGTAGTCTAGAATGAAACCGCACTTTCTCCAAAACTAATGAAGTTGGGTTTAAAATATGTTTCAGTGCAGAATTGAGTAGGGATTTTGATAAACTGCTCTGTTGGAATCAAACTGCACTTTATCTGCCTTAACTTAAGTAGTAAGATCACCGTTTAGCGTCTAATTTCACTTTCTCCATTGGAGGAAGTGGAGTTTGAATCCATGGTTAAAATCGACTAATGAAAGCCTCTCATTCCCGGACATATTATTTGGTTGCTTCCAAAGACTATCAGTTGCGTATATTGTGATTTAAAATATATAATTATCGGCCAATCGTGAAAACTACCTGCGCGTTAGAGGAAGAAGAAGCTTCCCTTCCTCAATAGGCTTATGGTTCTACTCGCAGCTAGCTAGCTGACTTACCATCACAATAATGTTTTTACTGTAAGCTACGGCGCACGCATGTACAGTAGCGCTCAAAATTATTTTGTAGTTAAAGTTTTATGTTTGTCGGTACTGATTGTATGCAGTTAAGGCACGGTGCAGCGATGCAGCACAAAAAAACTGCGCAACTCTCGTACTGCGACGTGTGAACAACGGTGCAACCCGAAAAGTAGCGGCTGCCGAACCTGCTGCTCGCTACTTTTTCAAGCTGCGTGCAGCTTAAAAGTAGCGACGTGTGAACAGGGTTCTCAGGGTTGCAGCCGCAGCATTTTTGATATCGGTTTTGTTGAAACTTTTGCTGCGGTTGCGACCAGTGTTGCCACCCGAATGTGCCAATGATACTTTTATTGTTTGGATGTAGATGTGATGAAAATAAATTATTTGTAACAGTTATTAAATGCACAACACAGTCTGAGCATATTTGCTGACGATATAATTCACTTTTTTAATTTTCTGTAGCGTAGTTTCAAACAGGAGGGTTGCCAACATTGATTACGTGAATATGCTGTTGGTTATCATTTAGCAGTCTTACTAATAAACCGTGTATAGTTTTTATACGAGACTTATGCAGAGTTGAGACAGAAAACGTTACTAATAAACCGTGAATAAGCTATGGACGTATAAACAGGCTGTAACTATACAATGGGAATTGCTTTGCAGTAGTTATATATACGAAACCCCTTGTTTAAGCGTTGTATATAGGGAAAAAATGGCTGCCCCTTTAACAGCTGTTCGTATCGACTGTCATTTTATGATGCTGTTTACCTTGTAACCACAGAAGAACAAACCAAAGATCATAGAATTATTAGAATAATATTGCTGTAGCTTGTACTCTTTGACCAAAATGTAGTGTGGTAATCGATTAGAGCCAGTTGTACTATCGATATTTAACATGCCACACTAGAGCGCTCTACCGGATCCAGTAGAGAACCTCAGATATTCTATTACCTTTCGTAACGAAGTAATGACGAAACTATGACGTAGCTGTGTAACAGTTATACTGTTATACACGACGTATGTAGTGATTATTAGTAAGGAATTTACACACGACTTATAAACCAGCTACCCATTGTATAAGACAGTTAAACGTCTGTATATAGAGTTTTTATTAGTAAGATCGTAAGTATATAGGCGTTTTTAAAAGCTTTATAGTAAAAACAATACCAATTTCTGAATACTGGTTACGACAGAAAAGCAAATAACAGATAAGTAAGCTTTCGCATGAGTTTATTAATAATGCGAACATAACCACAAGATGTATATTGAGAAGTCAACACGGAGATGGAAATCTGCAGCATGACTGCGGCTGCAAAAGTAGCGCCTTGTGTGTGAACAGACTCGGAACCTCCAGGTGCAACCTTTGCTGCACTCGGGTTTCGCAGCACGAAAAGTAGCTTGCAGCGCGCTACTTTTGGCTTACGTGTGAACACGACACGCAACTTTTGCAGCTGCAGTACAAAAGTTGCGCAGCAAAAGTAGCGACGTGTGACCGTACCTTTACAACACAAAGCTCACAACTGTGTCATTCTGTGAGTAGCGTCACGTTGCTGTGGTTACGTATCTAGGGAACAGGCAAGTATTGCATTAGCTCATATGTATTTTGTGGTTTGATTTAGTTGCATGGTATACATTTAATATTGGTGTTCAGGTATTTAGACAGTGCTTGTTTATATGTACAGACCATTGCAAGCATGCCAAAGCAAAAGGAATACTCTGTGGATGTGAGACAAGCTGTTTTAAACGCTTTGATGAAGGGAAAATCGCAGTCTAGCGTTGCTAAATAGTTTGGTATATCACAACTCATAGGTCTGTGGAGTCGACGGCAAAAACAAGAAGGGTCAGTAGACAATAAGCCAAGGTCTGGTCGTCCTCGAAAAACAACAGTGAGGAGGACAGAATGATTTGTAAGCAGTCGGTTGCTGATCGACGAAAATCGGCTCGACAAGTTACAGCACCATGGACTGAACTTACACTTCTCTACTGTGAAATGTCGCCTAGTAGCTTGAGGTTTAAATGGTAGACGACCATCACGAAAACAACTCATAAATACAAAAAATAGGAAGACCAGGTTAGAGTTTGCAAAAATGTATCGAATATGGAACACTGGTATAAGGTGTTATGGAGTGATGAGAATAAATTTAATTTATTTTCTTCTGATGGTGTGCAGTATGTACAGTAGTGGCAAAAAAAACCGGACCGACCCTTGTAGCTGATTTCAGAGCCTTGTTCACTCCAGAGCACGATAGACTGGTAACTAAGACATTCGTGGTTCGAATCCTGCCTGGGAAGGAAACTTTTTTTTGTTCCTTATTCAAATTTATTCCCAATGCTTTTCGATTGCAGAGATATTTTACTACTTAATTAACTTATTATTCCCAGAACATAAATTTTACCAACAATCGAAAAGTATTGGGAATAAATTTAAATACGGAACAAAAAAAAAAGTTTCCTTCCCAGGCAGGATTCTAAACACGAAAGTCTTAGTTACAAGTCTATCGTGCTCTGGAGTGAAGAAGACTCTGAAATCAGCTAAAATGATCGGTCCGGTTTTTTGCCACTACTGTACGTCGACCAAAGATACAACAAAAATATCAGGTACCGACCATTAATTAAGCACGGTAGTGGTAGCATCATGTTTTTCTAGAAGTTGAGTTGGTCCTCTGGTCCAAATAGAAGAGAATGTGGATCGTTTGATGTATACAGTAGAACCCCGATTTTCCGTCACCCTATTAACCGATTGGTGGATTATCCGACTGTCTTTCTCTCGCGCTTTTTTTTTCTTTTTGCTGCAGAAAAATATGAAGTACTGTACATTATATTAGTACGAATTTTTTCAACAGAGTGTCTTTTACAAATTTTTACTCTTATACAGTATGGTCTACTCTTAAAGGGGTCTAAATTCTTTGCAAAATGCCTTCCACAGGTGTCAAAGAAAAGGTGTTGTGCTATGAAAAATACGAGTAGTGCAAGTAATTGAGTGGTTTGAGAAAAGAGAAACTGTGGTTCATCTCGAATCAGAATACGAAATAGGAATTACAACTGTGTACGATTTAATTAAAAACAAATATAAAGTGTAATAAATATGTAAATCTACAACACTGAGATCTCTATTATTCACATCTTTCCACAGATAGTCGTCAGAAAGAGTTTCTTTGGCTCTTAAAAACCCGTCATTGAAAACCAGACTTAAATTAGTGAACATCTGATCCATTACCTGGCATGTTAAAAACACAAGACCACGGAGGAAATTATGAAACTGTATTATGCAGTTACTTTATTAAAACCTTATATGGTACGGATTATCCGATTTTTTTCGATTAACCGTTCACTCCACGCCCTTCATTACCACGGATAATAGAGGTTCTACTGTACTTACATTTTAGAAAGGAAAATAGTTCCACGTGGGCGGAAGAATATGCCATGTACTTGGATTTTCCAGCAGGACAATGATTCAAAACACACTTCCGCTTATTTAAAAAAATTCTTCGCAGATAAAAAATCAAACTTTTGGATTGGTCAAGCCAGATTTCGGATCTTAATCCTATTAAATATCTCTGGGATGAATTGGATCGACATGTTCGTCGTAGAAGGTACTCAAATAAGGATGAGTTCTTTGCTGCCTTATTGGAAGAATGGTCACAACTTTCACTCGAGGGATTGCAAAATGTTGTGGATTCAATGCCAAACAGTTGTGCTGCTGTGTTCAAAGCTTGGGGGTATGCAACGAAATACCGATTTTTTTTCTCAGAGTCCAGAATATTTGTTTTATTTACATACTTGGACTTACAAATTACTTTTTATCCAGAAGAATTTACAGTTATTTTTACGCAAGATAACTCTGTTTAAACAAAATGTATTTTCGTACTAAATGGATTAGAAAAGCATACTTTTCAATTATTCACTAGGATTTTTTCTATTCAATATTTATCTTTATGTAATTGTGATATATGCTTTCTACAAAGTACTTTTGAGCGCTACTGTATTTGGTTTCACGAGGTAATTAATGCCCTATACTGCAGTGATAATATTATAGCGCTCTCCAACCGTTACAATGTACTTGAGTGTTACTTCAAAGGATGGGAAATTTGTATTGCAATACGGTGCGAAGAAAGAATGTGTGACTTACAATATTTATAAAGAGAAAATTAGTAATGTAAAATATTTGAAAATTTACTGGAAATAGGATGGGCCGTTATTCCATTCAGGCATTCAATTCCAAGGTGCTATATTGAATGTCTTCCTGTGTTTTAAAAGTAATTTTCCTATAATCATTAATATTTAAAAAAAATGTATTAATGTATGCCATTGTAATGCATTTTTGACAACATTTCTTGATATGACATTATTAAAGAACTGATTCTGAGAGAAGATCTGATTTTTATAATAAATTATTACAATATCTTCTCTCATTTGAAGCAGAGATAGGGGAGAGTCGGGTAGTATCGGATATCGGGTAGTATCGGACAGTGCGTTTCTTTCATCTACCACCATATGGCAGTACCTGAATGACATGGTTACGTTTCTCTATGCGACATCACAGAAACGTAACCATGTCAATCAGGTACTATCATCGTGTTGTTGATGAATGAAACTCACTGTCCGATATTACCCGATGTCCGATACTACCCGACTCTCCCCTACACTCGCCTAGCACGTACCACCTGAATTGGAATCAAACTGCATTTTATCCAAAACTTGGTGGCAAAGTGAACTGTCTCTTAAAAAATTGCTTAAAATTTTCAGTACACCAAGAAAATTGGAGTTTTCGCACTTTAAGTAGGCCTACATTTTTACAGCTTAGACTTTACATTGACTGTATTTATTTCTTCTACTAACTTTCAGACAAGATGGAATTTTTTTCTCGTATTTCCTGAAAAAAAAACAGATTTTTGGACAAAGTGCAGTTTGATTCTAGGCGACTCATATTTGAAGGGTCCAAGGGAAAAACCTGTTAAGTCCAATATTATCAATTTTTTGTTTTGAATGCCATGAAATACCTCAGGCAGTAGAGATTTCAGTGGTTTAATTGTACAGAGTAAAAACTTGATTAAGCCAGATACATTTGAAGAATGATAACTCAGATACAATAGAATGTAATGGACCTTGAAACATTAAACTTGCTCTCCTGTAAAAACAGTAAAATGTGACTTAGCAGGTTCTTCCCCTGGACCCTTCATTTGGTATTTCGGAAGTTGGTGAGAGTGCCACAATAGTCACCAAATTCTAAATGCTTAGTTCAGTGGTCGTCAGCACTCGCTGAAATGTGCAACGGGTACGCGGTGCCGTCCCGTGTGCACCGTCGTGCAACAGGGAGAGATAGAGAGCATACCCGCTTGCAGCTACGAGAGCACTATAGTGCACTGCGTTTTCCGCGGGTAAGAGAGACTAGCCCCAGCGTGCTCTGTGCTGACGACCCCTGCTGTAGTTGTTTGACATGTGGCTGAAAAGGTGATTAATTAATACAAAGATACTTGTCAAAGTCTGTTAATACGTTGACATAATATAGCAAATAATTTTATTGTAAACATTATTGTTTAAGATATAGTATGTTCACAGTAAAAACGTTCCTGCTAGTAACCCTTTAAATTTATTTTCTTCTTACTTTTACATTAACACATCATCTCTTTCCGTTAACAAGTTTAATACACAAAAGCGCGGTGAATATTAATTAAAATATGCGCGTCGATCATTTGCTCTTACGGTAATGGGATAAAATCAATCGGTTAACTGGCATTACATCAGAATGTTTTAAATATTTCAATTATTCAACATTTCAAAATTAATTAAATTTAACATTAGGAAGATATGCAGTAAGAGAAATTTTTTGTTGAAGGAATGCAATTTTTATTGACTTGATTTTAATGAAATGTTAACAACAGTATTATTGTTTAGTTTTGTCAATTAAGCTGGAAAGGCGTAAGTCGTTCTTAGAGTATTATTACTATACTGTAAAGAGCACCGTCAATTTCCCATAGTAGAAGGCGGGAGAAAAATGACAAGAAATTTGGGAAAATAGTGGCCAAACTTTATTTTTAAGCTTTAGTATAAAGTTAATATTTGGGACTAAAAGAGATGAGGTTACAGGAGAATTGAGAAAGTTACACAACGCAGAACTGCATGCGTTGTATTCTTCCCCTGACATAATTAGCAACATTAAATCCAGACGTTTTTGATGAGCAGGGCATGTAGCACGTATGGGCGAATTCAGAAATGCATATGTTCTAATGATATTCAACTTATTTTATATTTTTGTTTTCTTATTTTCCGATAATGTTATATCTCTAATGTGACAAGTTGAGCTATATATAATCTTAATTTTCCTTATTGTGTGTACTTAGAAATATTGTATTCACTGTATACTTTGTACTGCACTATTTTATTACTATTATTATTATTATTATTATTATTATTACTATTCTTATTCTTATTATTATTATTATTATTATTATTATTATTATTATTATTATTATTATTATTATTATTATTATGAATAATTGTCTTTTTTTTGTATGGCTCATTTATTTTGACCTGCTGTTCACATATTATTATGCTTTTTTCTTTCTTTCTGTATGTTATATACTATGTCTGATTTCTTCTTATTTGTTGTTTATTTTTTATTATTATTATTATCTTATTTAGTTTTGTGTGTAAAATTGTAGTGTAATTTGTAAATTTGTAGTGTTTTTGTAACGCAGTCTTTACTCCTGGTTGAGTGTTAGAGAAGGCCGTATGGCCTTAACTCTGCCAGGTTAAATAAATCATTATTATTATTATTATTATTATTATTATTATTATTATTATTATTATTATTATATAGTGTGTTAGTTGGGAGGACGGAGAGAAAAAGACTTTTGGGGAGGCCGAGACGTACAGACCGATTATTTAGTCCTGACAGCTCAGCGACACGAAAGAAGGGAAGAAATAGGAGTAAACGAATGCAGTACAGCTTAATTGTACTAGTAACATACCGTTCTACCGCACGCATGACATCGGATCGCTCCGAAGGCAAGCGAGTGACTAACCCAAACATCCCTTGGCGTAACTAAATGGACTCGCCTGACCAAGGCGCACATCGCCGGCGACTGTCAGGACTAAATAATCGTACTGTAGATGGGAGGATTATATTAAAATGGATTTGAGGGAGGTGGGATATGATGATAGAGACTGGATTAATCTTGCAGAGGATAGGGACCGATGGCGGGCTTATGTGAGGGCGGCAATGAACCTGCGGGTTCCTTACAAGCCGTCTGTAAGTAAGTTGTAAGTATAAAGTTAGTAGTAAATTACTGTGTTATGGATAATAATTTTGGAACAAAGCTAAATACTCTATATCTACCAACACTGTTGAAACTGACTATTAATATTCAAATTATATGCGTCATTGCTCAATTCTTTGTTACTGCGTATTCTTGTCTGTGAAATTTATAACGAAAATAACTAATAAATTAAGGCTTCTTATTAATCACAGTTATATGTCGTAATTAATTCGATATATATTTAATTGAAGAGTACACGGGAAAAACAAAGTCACAATTCTCATAAGGGTGATGTCATCTTGCAATTCAGTATATTACTGCAAAATGTATTGCTGTTCCTAATGAAAAAGTAGGAAAGGATGGCTGTATCCGTGGCGGTAATTCACCGTCACCAGTTTCAATAAGAAAAACACTAAAGTTTGCAGTAATGTACTGAATTAGATAGTGATTAGATTACGACTTTCATCGTTTTTCCGTGTACTCTTCAATTGTAATATTTTTTATATTCAATGAAACTGAACTGTTTCCTCTATACATCAAGATTAACTCTCCTGCTAACAAGGTTTATTACAACTTACTAATACCAAGAGGGGTATCCCAATCAAAATCATATACAAATCTTTGTTAAGAATTTGGAATATTTAACAATTTCTGTATTATTGACTATAAACCTCAAGAAAATGTAAAAATATAAAATAATAGTCCTTTTTTTTTTTAAATACAAAGTTCCGTTTCATATTGCTGAAAACGTATACCAAGATAAAAAAAAGAACTTTAGATATGTTACTGGTGACACTATAATATAACATACCGGTATAGAGTAAATTTAAACTTGCCCCACTTCCATTTCATGAGAAACTCCTAGAAGCTATATAGTTTTGGCATAGTGAATACCACAGCTATGAATGTCACAGTATATAACATAAACTGGAAATCATTTCAGTTACTCGTTGAAATTTAAATATTGGAATGCAATCTATACAACCACGAACATCTTTAAAGATTTGTCTATAATAAAATAAAATTGTAAAGAAATTATAAAAAAACTTCTAAAATAAATGAATAAACATACATATCCAGTAAAACAAAATTTAGTTCTCTGTTGAAATTCAAATATTCGAGCACCACTTACATTAAAATGGTCATCTGAAAAATAAGGTCCACTAATAATTATTTCTATCAAAACCGCTTTCAGAATAACGTAACACGCAGGAAATTTGGAAACCAAAGTTCATGACAATATAAATAATATGATTAATGGCATAAACAACAGTAAAGAAAATGATTTGGAATCAGACAAACTCACAAATGAAGAAAATTAATATACAAATTGAATTTAATATCCTGGAATTTTCATGACACGGACTACCAATGGGTAACAAGATCACCCAACTTCAATAAAGCGAATTATTTCTTGAATTAGATTAATTATTTATGTTATTCTTAATTCAAATTGTTGGTAGACATGTAACGGGCAAATACAAGGAATTTTAAAAAAGAAATACGGACAAAAATGAAAACAATACTCAAAAATCATCAGTGGAGTAATACTATTACCCCTTCCCCTTGATAGCAGGAGGGTTAATATCAATATGGAAGACATTTCCTATCATTCTTAGCCCTCACTGCGTGTGTGTTTATGGTTCAGAGCCATGTCGACTCTATCCCTTCATCATTATCATCATCATAATCATCATTACCATAATTGTTTTCTGAATCTTCGACATCTCCATCATATCCGCCACTATCAGCTTCAGAATCACTACTGGTACTATCATTATAACTTCCGTCATCATCAGGAATGTCACATTTATCGTAACCATGAACATAATTTTCAAGATATTCTCCTTCTTTTTCCTCTGAATCCACGTCATAGTCTTCCTTCCGGACACATTGGTCCTTTTCTTCTACTTCTTCTTCCTCCTCCCTTTCCAGACGCTCAACTCCAACGGGATGGTCTGCTTCGTCCATGGCTGCAAGTAAATTCCTTAGATCGGAGATGGCAGAAGCCAACATCTCCAAGAGCGGAGCGTTGGCTTTTGAATAACGGTCCTCGTCTTCCGATTTCTTGCCGTTAGAGTTGACGTCACTCATCTCAGCAAATGTGGGCTTACCTGTGTTATAAAACTGTCATCAATTTTCACTGAAGACATGCAAACCACTAGTCTTTACGTTACATTGCAAATTAATTCCCTGTAGGCCACAAAGACCAGGAGAGCTGTCGACGAATTGTGTGCCGATATACAGGGACATCATTTTATTTTTACTAACATTTCTAATACTAACCTGGCTATACTTTTGATTAACTGTTGAGAACCGGAAACACCGTTTGCTACCCCTTTCCACAACTGGAGTTCGATAATACTGGCGTAAAACACAAACAAATCACTTTACTAGGTATAGGAGGGAAGTAGGAATTATCGCGATTTTGAGTTTTGATAATTTTCATCAGGTTTTTGTTTAATCAAAATAGAGTACTGTATTAACAGTAAGTGTTTTTACTCAAGAACTGAGCTATCCATACGGACGTATTCATTATGCAGTATACAGCAGAACCCCGATCATCCGTCTCCCTATTAACCGATTGGCGGATTATTCGATTGTCTTTCTCTGGCGTTTTTTTTTTGGCTACATAAATATATGAAGTTCTCTATCATCATAGGCCTACATTATATTAGCACGTTATTTTTTTCTAGAGAGAGTTATTACAAAACTTTACCCTTACACAGTATGATCTACTGTTTGAGTTGTCGTACTGTGTAACTTCTATATAAAATGTCTTCCGCGAGTATTAAAAGAAATCGTGTTATTTTAAGTATAAAAAAGTGCAAATAACTAAGTGGTTTGGGGAACGAGAAACGTGGCTAATCTCAGAATACGAGATTAGAGTGACAACTGTGAGTAATTTAATAAAAATCAAGGATAAATTATATAAACTATGTAAATCTACAACACGAGACCTCCACTATTCCTATTTTTCCACAGACAGACAATACAAGGAGTTTCCTTGCCCCTTAAAACTCGTTGTTAACAACTAGACTTAAATCAGTGAATTTCTGATCCACTACCTAGCATATTGAATACAAGATCATAGATGAAATTACGAAAGTGTAAATATTATTCACTAAATTTACGAAAATCTTTTATGGTACGGATTATCCGATTTTTTCGATTAACCGTTCAGCCTACCCCCTTCATTACCACGGATAACAGAGGCTTTACTGTATATTATACTGTCTACAGCACATTAGCGTATAATATAGAGACTGAAGTTAAATTGAAAAAGAATCAGAATATTGATATTTAAACACATTGAAAATGGTGGCCGTTCATTTCGATACAGGCTTCAGTTCTAATGTGCATATTATCGCACTATAGACTATTGTACGTAATTCCAATTACCAGGTTCGTACTTCGTATCAGTAACTCATGTTCAAATAATTCTGTACTTACTCTATAAAAGAGACCTTACGTACTGTAAATTCAATCTTCACTTCTGCCCGATCCGAAAAGATAAAATTATTCAGACATTCTATCTACTGTCCGTCCAAGTGGTTACGTCGCACCGTCGTAGAAAGGGAGGAAATCACGTGACAGTTAATTACTTAAAGAGGCCCTTTTATTTAAGTTATTTTAAACAATTGTATGCGACGTAGGCAAATGGAAAATGATACAACATTGAAAGGTTTTTCGTCACTGGAAAACGCGAACATATTTTTGGAACGTACTGTTCACCATGACCATAAGGCTACTATGACTGTTATGCGGTCTTGGATCTGTGTGGAGGACGGTTGAACTTCATTAGTAGAAGGGGTGGGAGTGAAGTGCATTAAAAAACTCAGGTACAATAAAAATTGAAGTAAAAATAAAATGATGTCCCTGTAGTTATAATGGAGAACACAACTATTAATCACTAAAATCTTCCGAGAAAATAATTCATATACGAGATTTAAAACAGACAGAGCGTTCAGAGTGTTTAAGCAGTGAATATTGTAACACAAACACTATATACTGTACAACAGGTTCTCAAGTGGAGTATGACCATTGCTCGTTATAATGCCGTTCTTACTGCAGTAGTATTCTTAGCGTAGTGGTAGAGCGTTAGCTAAGTGTTCGTGAGGTTGTAAATTCAGATCTTCGTGGAGCTACTAATTTTTTTTTTTTTTTTTGCCTTTTAAAGGCATCAGTGAAAATGTAACAGTTTTTCGTCATTTTTAAATCCTTACAATACTTTTCGCTTTATTATTTTTTTCGTGTTGATAGAAACTTGTGACTAGATGGAAGTAACATTAAAGACGACAATTAGGGGCTTTCATATTAAAATTCTGTGTTAATTATTTTAGTAATCCTCGCTGCTTTGCACTCTATTGCCTAAGGAACATCCAGTAAGTATGTTCATGGTTAAATAATTGACAATAATTAATTTGCAAGTTGTGCTACAGGGAATGTGATTATTATACTAACGTAATCCGTGATCATCAGGACCTAAACGTAGTATTTGTAAACAAGGAGAAAACCATAATTCTGATGACAACATATATCCTGAGTTCCTGGAATTACAACCACAAATTTTCACCAATTTTGTAATTATCTGTAAGTAACATGAAGTAACATTACACTAAAACGAGTTGTAAAAAACGGTCCACACCTGTGGAGTAACGGTTAGCGCGTCTAGCCGCGAAACCAGGTGGCCCGGGTTTGATTCCCGGTCGGGGCAAGTTACCTGGTTGAGGTTTTTCCGGGATTTTCGCTCAACCAAATATGAGCAAACGCTGGGTAACTTTCGGTGTTGGACCCCGAAATCATTTCACCGGCATTATCACCTTCATCTCATTCAGACGCTAAATATCCTAAGATCTTGATAAAGCTTCGTAAAATAACATATTATATTAAAAAATAAAGGAAAGGACAAAACAAAACATTCACTACGGAGATTCGAACTCGAACTGTCTGCACAGAAGTTAAGTAGCTTAACCACTGCTCCACCCCAAGCATGCTGTGTTAATTATTTTATTAATCCCTGCTGCTTTACATTCTATTCTATTGCCTAAGGAACATTTAGTAAATATGTTGAATTGGCAATCATTCATTTGCAAGTTGTGCTATAAGGAATATGATTATTATACTAAACTAAAGCCGTGATCTGCAAGGCCTAAACGTAGTAATTGTAAGCAAGAAGAAAAACCATAATTCTGATGTAAATTTGTTAATGTATACAACGTGTGCCTCTTCTCGCAATTTTTCGAACATGGCAATTGCAACAGAGTTAAAACTATTTTTTTATTTGCTCAGTCTAACATTCTGTTCAGAAAGATGATAAGTTACTTATATCTCTTGCAGTAACTATGAAGTTCAGATCTATGAATATAAGTTAATTGTTGAGGTTCCTCTTAACAGGTAATAAACAGTTAAGTATATACAAATTTACATTTTTCTCTCTCTGATGAACAGACTTAGGATCCGAAACAACTTAAGAATTAAGTGAATTTACAGTGCAACGAAGTACAGATGGAGTGAGGTGGCGCGTTGAGTTTTGTTTACCTGGGTGTTAGTGTACAATCCGGTTCGTGATAAGAGGGGCAGTATTCTTCAGTTTCTCCCTACGAAACGAACTCAGGTTATCACAGTGCATTTTCCATTCATAGTGAACAGTTTTTTTTTTCGAACTAGTTGCATGTATGTATATGGTTGTTCATTGTAACGCTAACGCCTTCAACGTAGCCGAGGGACATGAAAACTTCTGAGGTATGTATCCTACTTCATTTTCACTGTCACTAGATTGTATTATTAATAGTAGAATATAACGAAGCACATTGACGTCGTTGTTTACATTCACAGTATGTCTGTCTACTACGTTGCAAGGAACTCTATAGTCAAGTTGTGCATACATTGGTTGCTAAAGTGTCGATATAGTCAAGTTGTGCATACATTGGTTGCTAAAGTGTCCCGGATCCTAAGTCTGTTGGTGAATAAATATCTACAATGTGCATCGTAAGGAGAGACTCAGTATTCGTATGTACATGTGTGTATAGGATGATTCACGAGGAAAGGTAAAAAACTTAGGATACGATATCTTAGGCCATTTTGAGTGAAAAAGTTCATATGAACATAGGTCCGTTTTCGAACGATGGCGGAGCTAGATGCGTTTTTTTGGTAAAACGTCTCGCCCCAATGTGAATCAGACGTTAAAATATGCTGCTGACGTGAGACGAGGCGTGAGACAAGGTCAAGGTCGCAATGAATGACGTAACATTGGAATCTGCATTGTGAACGATGTAGATAAGAGGAAGAAACCGGGTTGTGGGGCATTACAAATGTCCAATCGCCTGCCCTTGTCTGATGTAATGACACAGAATCCGCAGATAACACAAATAGCTTACACTATCATCAATTCATAGCAGTCCAGTCAGCTACCTACAGTACAGTAGTTTTATAGGTACAGTTATCGGAAGTGTTAAGTTGTGTTTTTGAAGATGCCTGATAAATTTTAGACTACAGAATATGCCGATATTGTGTATGTTTAAAGTTTGTGTGATGGGAGTTCCTTGCGTGCCGTCGCTGAATATGAACGACGCTTTCCGAACAGAAGGGTACCATATCGAAGAGCACTTACTGTCTATGGGGTTGAATGAAAGACTTGGTATAGCAAAGGAAGGGGGAAACGAGAGAGGCGCTAATCGACCGTATTTTGGATGCGGCATAGTGAACAGTTACGTGCAACTGTCCCGCGCGATGAGCGTAATTCACGCCCGAGCGCAACAGTGCATTGAAGCAGAAGGAGGTACCTTTGAAAATGTGCGAAAACATCGACCCCGACGTCTAGAATATTAGGTGTATATGCATATATGTTGAGAGTTTATTATACAGGGATCCTACAAAAGATCTTCCGGTTTCGAACACATGTAATTTACGTTTTATGAATCTGAGGGCAACGAAAATAGCACCAATGGAAAGAGAAACTCAAAAAGTTTAGGTGTGGCAACATTGTTTTCCTAGTTGGTAACACTGCCTCATTAGAGCGCATATAATCAAATTTGTTTATTGTTGCAGTAGAGGACAGAGAAGCTTGATTTTCATGTGAAACAGTCGGTTATTAATTTGTAATGGCATTACCGAACAAAGTTTAGTGCAGATCCACCCAGTGGGCCTACAATCCGTAAATGGTACACTGATTTTAAGGCAAGATTCTTCGCAAGCGATTGCGATTTCATCCGTACCGACTACAGTTGCTGCAAGCCCTACAACCAGAGGACAAAGTGCTACGAAGAAATTTCTCTATAAGTAGGCTTATGCAGGTTTTAATTGAAAACGATGACGCCTTTACTCGTTCCGTGGTGTTTTCTGACGAAGCCACTTTACATCTTTCTGGTAAGATGAATAGACATAACCTCAGAACCTGGGAGTCGGAAAATCCGCGTACCTACGTGGAACTTGACTATAGGCTTGATGTTGCCGTGTTACCAAGAAGGGACACATTGAGCATCTTCAAAGTAAGGCACTAAACTTTTTTAGTGTCTCACTCCATTGGTGCTATTTTCATGCACCTCAGAATCATAGAACGTAAATTACATGTGTTCGAAATCGGAAAGGTCTTTTGTAGGAGCCCTGTATAAAGAATTTATATTGCATTCCCATTTAAATTTGATGTCAAATATATTCCATGTTCATTTTACTTGTGTTGAGTATCCTCAAGGAAGTCGTTAATTCTGCGCACCAGAAACCAGAAATTGTAAACTGAAAACTGGAACTGCCGCAGAACGAAAAACCTGCTC
Source organism: Periplaneta americana (assembly GCF_040183065.1). Classification (NCBI taxonomy): domain Eukaryota; kingdom Metazoa; phylum Arthropoda; class Insecta; order Blattodea; family Blattidae; genus Periplaneta; species Periplaneta americana. The sequence continues at coordinate 11,409,366 of NC_091126.1, read as the reverse complement.
AAAGGTGGATCAAGAACATGACTTTTAGTTTACGTGTCATAACACATTCGAACTAAAATTTTGCTCCAAAACCGACATTAATTATGAGACAGTAGGGTAGGCCTAAGTGAAGGTATTAACGCCACGCAGGTTATAACGCCATCTAATATTTTTTAATTAGTTACGTGAAAATCTGTGTTGGCAGCCTTAGTTAGAGAAGTGTGGTGTTTAGAGGAACCTTTCTTAAACCTTTGGAACCAACAATAAAACGGATTTCTGTCTTCAGTGTGAGTTTGATAACCTTTAAGTGAAGAAGTTCGCGCTTGAACTGATCGTCCATTGATGTGAATACTGCATTCTGTGTAAAGTAAGTACAGGGGCCTGTTTCTCAAAAATACTAGTTTAGTAGTTCATCAGTTACTAGTTACCAGAGTATATTTCACCAGCTCTAGTAGATTCTGTTTCTCAAACTATTTCACCAGTCTAGTAACTTGTGACAATTTTTCACTAGTCACATGATCTCTTTCACTAGTCAGCTGATTGAGTTCATTTGTTTATACCCATTGGTAGGTATTGTTATTTGAGGTTAGGAGGCTAAGGTGTTTGCGGTTTGGTTCTTACTTCTCTCTTCTCTTGAAATTCCATCAGTTGAAAGCAAATTAACTATACTCAATATGACTAATGACTCAAAGGATATATCATTCGGTGCGTTTTCAAGCATAATAACAAAAATGATAAAGTAAACGACTGGACAAAAAAATTTGTAATAAGTGAGGCTATGGAACTGATACTTAAGAACAGAGATTATGCATACGTTAGGGACACTTATTGGCCCAACATTAAGAAAGCAACTTTGACGAGTACCAATTCAAGTTCACAGTATCATAATATGAACACATTATGTAGCAAGTGAGTCTACTGGCGACATGGATGCCACTTATGACTTGAAAAAATCGCTATTTTTTTTTCAGGTTTACGTTTGATCTATTCATAAGTTAGTGTCGTTTTGTATTTAATTTGTAGGCTAAAGTTGACAATGTCAGAAGAACTGGCAGTGGAGAAGGAAAGCCAGCAAAAATTACTGCAGTTGATGAATTGGTATTAGATTATTAGGAAAAAAATCTGCATGTGTTGCTGGTCTAGGGCAGAAAAACCAGATGGCATTGGAAAATAATCAACATCCAAATTTGTAGAGCAATTTGTATTTGAAACTTTGCTGATAATGCATGACTTCTATTTGTTTGTCTTGTTATGGCAGGTCCACTATATTTAACAACTCTCCAAGCTTTTCAGCACTTTATTTAAACCGTTCATTATATTTAAACAATGCTCCCGTAAAGGAATAATAATTGTTCTTTCTCGATATAGGTTTAGCTCTTCTCACAACAACTTCTTTACTACTTCAATCGAAATCACTAAACCACATTTATTAAAAAAATAACTACAATATTTTGTTTTGATTATCTGAGAAAGATTGCCACTGGTAACTGATAATATAGAAATCACCAGTCTTTAGAGTCTTGTAGGAATATTCCTGTTAAATACTAGTATAATCAACTAGATTAGCATTTTGAGAAACAGAATCATTTTTGAACTGGTGAAATCGACCAATATTACTAGTCTGTGAACTGGTAACTACTACTTTACCCTTGTAGTTTCTAGAAACACAGACTTGTAAAATAAACTAATATTACTACTGTACAGACTGGTATTACTAGTCCGTGAGTTTTGAGAAACAGGCCCCAGGTAATTGAATTTGAAATATAGTGAATGATGAAATGTTAGAGAAATTCGTTTATATATGTTCTTAAATTTAGTGGAGTGGTTATTATACAGGGACATCACTTTATTTTTACCAACATTTTTACATTAATCTGGCTATACTCGGAAACACTGTTACCCCCCTTCCATTACAGGAGTTTGGTGTTACTAGTGCAATACGTAAAAAAATCACTTTACTAGCTATAGAAGGAGAGAAAAATAGTGTATCCATTTATGTTACAGGGAAATACGGTATTACGATTTTCAGTTTGATCATTACTTTTACGGTATTTTATCAAACTACAGTAGAGTAGTAACAATTTCTTTTTTCACAAACTCAACTCTTCAGGCGATTGTATTCGTTATGTATTGTCTACCTTATTCAGCATATTACGGTTTAGCATAGGGGGTCAGAAGCAATGGGATGTAAGTATACTTAAGTTACTTTCGAGAAAATTGGGTTGAAAGTATTTAAGGCGAGTTGGTCATTATCGCATGCAAAATAATGGTAAAAATAGCCTATCTTCTAGCAGCCATAAATATAATAGTCTACTATTTATCAGTGGTTTTTCAGTTTTGTTAGCTATGTGTGTATACATATTAAGCTTTAAAATGAAAAAGAATGGTGACTCTAGAGTAAATCTGTATCCTTAAATTAATTTTTTTAATTAAGCACAATTTTTTTTTATAAATTCACTACATGTCTGTGATTAGGTACACTCTATTCACTTATTATAACACATATAGAATTGAAAATTTGACCACTAACTGCTAATAGATACTAAAACATACCCTACTAAAATTATTCATATATCTGTAATATTATGGGCATAGGGCTTATAGTAATCATCACCATCAATAAATTAAAAAAAATTGAAGATTAGTATAAGCCCTATGCCCATAATATTACAGATATTTTAATAATTTTAGTAGGGTATGTTTTAGTATCTGTTAGCAGTAAGTGGCAAAAATTTTAATTCAATGTGTGCTATGATAAGTGAATAGAGTGTACCTAATCACAGGTATGTAGTGAATTTATATAAAACATATGTTTAAATTCAAAAATTAATTTAAGGGTAAGATTTACAGTAGATTAACCATTCTTTTTTCATTTTAAAGTTTAATGTGTGTACATATATCACTAAAAAAATGAAATAGCTGTGATAAATAGTATTACATTTATGACTGCTTGAAGATAGGCTATTTTTACCATTACTTTGCATGCGATAACGTCCAATTCCCCTTAAGCTTTCGTAAAATCAGTGAATTTTTTAATTTAAATTTTAATGTGTGACCATTCTCTTGGGCTAGTGGTCAGAGCTTCTGACTACAGTTCACGAGGTCCCGGGTTAGATTCCCGGTTAGAACACAGGAATTTTTCCTTAAAGGGGAATGGTCCTATGTCCGTCCATGGTCTGGAAATTAGGTTAGGGTTAAGTTTAAGACCTCTCCTGGCACTTCATAATCATCCTATCATAATATCATCGTGGCAGCGTAACTCAGAAGTGGGTTACAAATAAGCCATTGCCAGGAGAGACCAGAAATGTCAAATGACACCTGGTGGCATTGGATAAAAAAATAATGTGTGATGTGGTTAAAAGATAATGTCCTGTCAATTTAAAACTGTTGTTCACATTCGCTTATATGTAATTACAGTTTACATCATCGTTCTTCATACCTAGAAACAAACTTGTTTAAATAATGCTATGAAAGAGTAATGGAACAGAGAAAAATTCTCTCCGGCGCCGGGATTTGAACCCGGGTTTTCAGCTCTACGTGCTGATGCTTTATCCACTAAGCCACACCGGATACAACTCCGACGCCGGTTAGAATCGTCTCAGATTAAGCTCCAACTCTTGGGTTCCCTCTAGTGGCCGCCCTCTGCACTACGTCATAGATGTCTATGAACGCAGGACCGAAGTCCACACATGTGCTGAGGTGCACTCGATATGAGTATGATAATATATTAAATAATGCTGTTAAGTAACGTACCATATTGTAGGGTATCGTGCTTTGGGTAACGCTAATCTTCCCTTCTGCTCAGTCCACACAGATGCAGTTATTCAGTCATGCTACACACCGTACCGGTGCGAAAATAAGCTTCAATAATATAGGCTCTTCTAGAAAACGCAACCATACTTCTGAAACACACTATACTATGGACTGTTTACTTCACTGCTACCAGACTTCGAAATGCAACAGCGGCCGTAAGTTTGTGTGGCTGAAGGGAGCAAGGACATTAGTGAAAGGAGTTGGAGTCAAGTACATTCAGAAACGTAGGTACAATAAAAATGCAAGTAAAAATAAAGTGAATGTCCCGGTATTATGACAATTGTTCATTTAAAATAGAATTTTCGACTGCAGGTAATAACGCCATCTCGCTGCGAGAATAAATTTTGATTTAGTATGCAGTAATAGCGGTTAGTTTAGGCCTAATCATTTCTAAATTAAGGATAATCGACCGGACTTGGGTACCACGAAACCTGCGACACGAGTAGCACAAAGAAAACTGGACTCCGAAGACGGTTGTGCACCACTCAATGACAGTGACCTTGACTGAATTTTTTAAAGTTACGTGGTAATGTGTATTGAGATTTTATTGTTGTCCCTAATCGTTTATAGTTGTTTCATTCTATAACATAATCTTACATGTGTCACTTTTGCTTATAAACATGTTTCTTTGTTCTAAAGAAATAAGTGGCGTTATTACCTTCGCTTCTGGTAACAGCGCCAATATGCGTCATACTTTTATTTACTTGTATTGTTGTAAATCCTTGTCACAATTACAACTTTTGAAACGCACACTCCGTAGGGAAGTCTACAAATAATTAATATCTAAAAGATTAATATTATTGTCCGTATTTCTGGTTAGTTGTAACCCATTTTTTGAATCGATGTGTCAATACCTTCACTTACCCTATCCGTAATACTATTAGAATATTGATATATTCAATTCGCATAATGCAAGTGTCTAGATCAGGGCTGCACAAACAGCGCTCAACGAGCGCGCGCGCTCCTTCGGAGCGGGAGAGCCGAGTTTACCGCTCGCCGAAACGGAGAGGAAGATACGTCAGAATAACATACGAGTACTTGCTATAGGTAGAGAGGGAAACGACCACTCAGTTCTCTAGTGGAGTGCAGTGTGTAGGCCTATTCTCAGTAACTGTTTCCCGTTGCTTACCTACTGCTACAGTACAGTATGGAGGAATCTAAAAGACGGAACATAACATTTAACATTTAATGATTTACAGCTAGAAATTATTGATCTTCAATGTGACCTAAGGGCTAAAGATCGTTTGAATAATACTACTAGCCTGGTTGAGTTTTACAAGACTAAACATTAGCAATAATATCCACGACTACACAGGCTGGCTGTGAAAATGATTGCTATGTTTGGCTCAACATTTATATTTGTGAGCAACTGTTTTCTATAATCAACTTTAATAAACGCAGACATCGAACATCTGTAACTGATGTTTCATTACGATCAGTAGGCTACTGTTCCTTTCAGCTGCCAACAGCATAAAACCTCGTTTTGATGTACTGATAAATAAAAATATAACAAAACGATATTGTACATTTAAGTAGCTATAGAATTTCTATTATTTCTGTAAGATAAATATTTCTTTATTAATTAATAATAGTCCAAGATAGTTTTGCAAACAGTGAACGGGAATTAATTTCATAAGCACTCGTAATAGTACTTCCTTTTGTGTATATTTTGTACGAGATCCACCCTTTCTCCCAGTCCACCCTTATACATCGCAGGTAATATCTGCACTCCGCTCATGAGCTGTGAGCCGGCTCGGAGAGCGCAAACCTTGTGCAGGCCTTGTCTAGATAACCAACAGGATTAAGCAAAAAACAAAATAATTCACTTTCATTCCTATTGCACAACAGATTCATAATATTATAATATATAACACAACACAAATCAATGAGATTGAAAACTAGTATTGTGCAAACAGTGAAATGTATTTCCTGTCCGCAAACTAATTCCGCCAACTCATAACATCTCGACGTCACTGAAAAATCTACACCGCAAATACACGTAACCATTTCTAAAATGTGTTTACCTTAGTGTGAATATTATAATTGAAAAATATTATGTTATGTTTTAAAGTTCTGACAGAAGCAATTCTCAACTGAGTCAGAATTTCCAAGTTTTTGTGGATGTTAATAGAGGTAAGAAAACTACATATAGGTAACATACCTTGGAAGCTTGCGACTCTGTTGGTGTTCTCGGAGCATACAAATTGTGTAATGTTCACAGAGCAGCTACCGGCCAGGAGTTATGATTCATTCTTAGAATTGCCATTATGTTACGCACAATTAAAATCAAAGCATTTCGAATTATGGCCCGGTATTTACAGCTCATTGTTTCTACTGACGTCAATACCGCGAATAAAACACGATTTCACTTCATGTTTCTATTGCTGAACCTACAACGGGAAAACATTTTGACACTGAAAAAAATCACTTTCAAACTGTCCCAAGAAATACAGACTCTGCGTACCTGAATAACGAAAAAACTTATTTCAGCTGCCCTTTGTGAGCGTACAGAAATTTTTCCTAATCAATGGCCAGATTTTGTGCATAGGACTGTTCGGTATTTATTAGTCAACTTACACGGAATTTAGACCTTGAAATAACTTAACATATTAGACCTACTTACTTACGGCTTTTAGAGAACCGGAGGTTTATTACCGCCCTTACATAAGCCCGCCATCGGTCCCTATCCTGAGCAAGATTAAACCAAAAAAATCGAAAGAGAATTGGGAGGACAAATTTAAAAGGTACGCAAAACGCGTCCTTGCAAGGGGTTGGGGGCTGTACAAAACTAAATATGTGAGCTCCAAGCCTGTTGGCCACTAGTCTCACTCCGGGTTACGCTGCTCCACTGAAGGAGCTCTAGAAAATTTTGAAGGGAAGCCGAAATTGGACGTGATCTCTTAGGTACCACATACGCGAGGGGGACGGAGATTTGATCAAGTGATCACGGAACGGGGCGAGGAGGAGATGGCTGGTGTTTGCCGTTAGGATGGCAAGACGCTGTCATCTGTTGTTCGATGACAAGGCATGTGAAGGCCGTCGGAAGAAGCACCGTGAAATCTAAATCTGCAATTTGAGAGGTCCCTGTCCTTTCAAATTGCGACTAATTGAGTGACGTCGTACATTTAATAGACAATTTATAGGTTGTGAACTAGGGCATACGTCGTTTACAAGAAAAGGGGAATATATATGGGGAAGGGCATATAGGTCCGTGGCCCATTTCTTATAGGGCTCATCCCGACATTTGTCTTACGCCTTAGGAAAACCACGGAATACCTTAGGTAGGATGAGTTGTCTCATATATAAGAGACTAGCCAATTTGGCTATTATGTAGGAGGTGATTGTTGTCATGTGCCTTGTTGAATCGTCTCAATTTAGAGACCAGCCATTTGGCTTTATGGTGACTCAATTACTAAGAGGGGGGAGAGATGTAATTATTAATTAATTTAGAGTAATTAGGGAGATTCATGGGGATATGAATGCAGGACCGTGGCCCATTTCTTTTAGGGCTCATCCCGACATTTGTCTTAGCGCCTTAGGAAAACCACGGGAAAACCTTAGGCAGGAACATGGCTCCACTTATGAGGCAAGTAGGCCAGGAAATGATGGGCATACATCGACGATTAGCTACATATTCCATTACTCAGACTTCAGATGCATACAAACAATTGTTCTTTGTATGACACATATCGTCAAGTGAGATGTAGGCCTACTGCCTGATAATAGATGTACATTATCAGTCAGAATCTCAATCAGAAGTACGTCTGGAATTAAAAGAAAAAAATATGGTTTATTTAACGACGCCCGCAACTGCAGAGGTTATATCGGCGTCGCATGAGTTCTTCTACATGCCAGTAAATCTACTGACATGAGCCTGTCGCATTTAAATACACTTAAATGCTATCGACCTGGGCCGGGATCGAACCCGCAACCTTGAGCATAGAAGGCCAGCGCTATACCAAGTAGGCTACCGAGGCCGACATCCGGAATGAATGTTCCTAATAATTATGTCAGGTGAAGAATACAATGCGTGCAGTTCTGCGTTGTGTAACTTTGTCCATTCTCCTGTAACTTCATACCTCTTAGCCCCAAATACTTTCCTAATCTCCTTATTCTCAAACATCCTTAACCTCTGTTCCTCTCTCAAAGTGAGAATCCAAATTTCACAACCATAAGTTACGGAACAACCAGTACTACAGGCCTAACAATTTTATAAATTCTAAGTTTCAGCTTTTTCGATAGCAGACTGGAAGACAAAAGCTTCTCAACCGAATACCAGGCATTTCCCATATTTATTCAGTGTTTAATTTCCTCCAAAGTGTAATTTATATTTGTTACTGTTGCTCCAAGGTATTTGGATTTTTTCTCCTATTTCAAAGGATAAATTTCCAATTTTTATGTTTCCATTTCGTACTATCAACTTGTAATTGAAGGACTTCTTTACTTTCGGCATATTTATTAATTTTTTATTACTTTTATTCTGCCGTAGGTACAACGTCCGACCACCACGTCTACTCTGAAACAAGTACAGGGACATCATTTTATTTTTACTTCAACTTTTATTTTACCTGAGTTTTTTTAATGTACTTCACTCTCACCCCTTCTACTAACGAAGTTCCTCCAAACAGAACCAAGGCCGCAGTACTGAGTTAGTGATTATAGTACGTTTCAGAAATATGTTCGCGTTTTCCAGTGACGAAAACTTCCAATATTGAATCATATTTTCGCACAGGTACTGTCGTCCGTTTACTTACGTCGCATCCCGATTTCCCCTACCTGCTTATGCTCGCTCCACTGTAAAGACTAGGGGCTGGGTTTTCTTAGCTCTTTTCTGAAAACATTAATTTTTGTTAGGAATTAATTGGACGTCTACGTAATATTATACAACTGTTTAAAATAACTTAAATAAAAGGGCCTCGTTAAATAATTAACTATCACGTGATTCCCCCCCCCCTTTCTACGATCCTGCGACATAACCACTTGGACGGACAGTAGAGAGCATGTCTGAGTAATTTTATCTTTTCGGATCGGGCAGAAGTGAAGACTGAATTTACAATACGTAAGGTACTCTTTTTATAGAGTAGGTACAGAATTATTTCAACATGAGTTACTAAGAATGAAGGACGAAACTGTTAATTGGAATTAGATGCAATAGTCTATAGTGCGATAATAGGCACAAAAGAACTGAAGTCTGTATCGAAATGAACGGCCACCATTTTCAAAAATGTGTTTAAATATCCATATTATGATTATTTTTCATTTTAACTTCTCTATATCGTACGCTAATGTGCTATAGATAGTATAATATACACTGCATAATGAATACGTTCGCATGGATAACTCAGTTCGTGAGTAAAAATACTCATTGTTAATACTGTACTGGATTTTGATTAAACAAAACCTAATGAAAATTATCACACTCAAAATCGCGATATTTCGTACTTTACGTAAATGGATGAACTACTTTTCTTCCCTCGTGTACCTAGTAAAGTGATTTGTTTGTATTTTACGCCAGTATCATCTAACTCCAATCGTGGAAGGAGGTAGCAAACGATGTTTCCGGGTCTCAATCATTAATCCAAAGGTATAGTCAGGTTAATATTAAAAATGTTAGTAAAAATGAAATGATCTCCCTGTAGTTATGTACAGCTGTCAAAAGAAAAAGTGGCCGCTCTCCTGAAACAAAGTTCCCTTCGGGTGTCTTCGCTACAATTCGGATACAGGCGATGTTACATGTTGTTGGACCACGTTGCCTGATATCTACGGTTATAATTGAAGTATTCTGTGTGTTATTCAATAGCGTAATGGTAGCGTTCCGGCCTCTTATTCGTGAGGTCCTGGGTTCGACTACAACTTCGTGCTTTTTATGTTCTTTTTTGTTTTGTTTTTGAGAGAGACAAACTATACATAATGGCTCCTTTCTCTTTTATTATTATTTTAGCAATTAACATCAGGTTCATTAATATATTATGCCATGACTTTATCATTATGATATTGTGGCTGCAAATGGAAAGAAAAAAGATTTTATTCTCAATAAAAATATCTTTCGTGGCATAAACAAAACAAATTTACTGGCGACAGCCTTAAAACATCCAAACAATTAAGCGTTCAAAAAACAAAACAAAAATCCACAATTCAATATTTAGTCTATCTTCCTCTTATCTCGATCATCTTGCAGTCGAGTGGGCATGGAATCGACTAGTCTTTGCAAATAGCGACTGTCCTTAGACACGATATTCCAGGCATTCTGAACATACATACATACATACATACATACATACATACATACATAAGTGTTCTGCCCATGGGCAGGTCTTTCATTGTAAACCCAGCAATCTCCAATCTTTCCTATTTTCTGCCTTCCTCTTAGTCTCCGCGTATGATCCACATATCCTAATGTCGCCTATTATTCTTTTCAACCAGAGACCCAACCAATTCCTTTTTCTGTCTCTAATCAGTTTCAGCATCATTCTTTCTTCACTCACTTTTTCAAACACAATTTTATTTCTTATTCTGTCTGTCCACTTCACACGCACCGTTCTTCTCCACATCCACATTTCAAATGCTTCATTTCGTCGTAATGTCCACGTTCCTTCCCCATACAATGCCACACTCCACACAAAGCACTTCACTAGTCTCTTCCTTAGTTCTTTTTGCAGAGGTCCGCAGAAGATCCTTCTTCTTCTATTAAAAGCTTCCTTTGTTCATGTTTGCAGTTTTTCTTGGGAAGGATAGACCTAAATGCGGTAACATCCCGTTGCTTTCCGCACACCACTATCTCTTTCGCATCTTATTAGATTCCAGGGGGCCCAAGCGTGGAGATTAGGAGAGTGGATTTGACTAATTGGGCCCTCCGGACTTCACCGAAAGTAACGGCAAGGGTTAAATATTAGTTCTGTCAGGATGTTTGACCCAATCAGAGACCGGGAAATCCCAATTAGCCTTTGCCCCCCGCATCCTGGACTAGCTTCTACGAATCATCAGAAAATCTTAGAGTGTGATTGGGCCAATTTTTCCGAAAATGTTTCCACACTTTTGCCCTCGTAGCTCAGCGGACAAACGTCGGAATTTAGATGTCAACGTCTCAGGTTCAATTCCTCGTTACTCCTTTTCATTTTATTGTGATTCAAGATAGTATAATGTAATAATACAAAAAGAAAAACTAATAGCAGTATTATGCAACTGGATTTTTCCAAACCTAATATTAAATTTATGTTATTTATATCGCTAAAGAACGATTACAATATAAATAACTTGAATATTATTTATACAGTATCACAAAAGAAGGATAACAATATAAATGATAAATATCGGTTTGTTTAATTAATATAAGATATTATATAATACGTATTTAATTATCTAAATAAAATAACCTATTTTACAAAGAAAATGGTTATTTGTTTTATAATAATTACTTACATAAAATACAGATTATTTATATTGCGAAAGAACAATAACAATATAAATAACATGAATATTATTTTATAATGCTAATGAAGGAAAACAGAATATAAATGATAACTTGAATATTATTTATATCGCTAAAGAACGATAACAATATAAAAAATGTGAATGTTATTCATATCGGAATTTCACAGAGTTATTACAGATGTATTTAAGAAATTGTAGAAGAATAGTAATTAGTAACAGTGTCCTATTTATTCTTCTTGGAGCCAAATTTGTAACTATTAAAAGTGTGGTTACTATGTTGAAGTGTATGTGTTGTAACGGATGCTTGATTTGTTATGTATGTGAGTCAGTTATGGGATGCTTGATGTCGTAATTATAGTTTGATTGTGTTTGTGTGACTATTGTGTATTAATTTATGATGTATGGTACGGAAAGCTGCATATTTGTGTTATAGAAGTGTTACGTATGTGTGTTGTTAATGTTTTTGTATGTTTCAAATTGATACCTGATATTTATTTTGCAATCGCAATGCCTAATTTACGGATTGTTTATGTTTTGTTTACATCGCGTAAGCTAATTTAATTTTCTTTTCCATTTCTCTTTATGCTTATCTTTTTTGTGTATAAAACTATAGCCCTAACATACATGTGTAAAATAGGGCTAACTCCCATTGGAGATACAATAATAATAATTATTATTATTCATACCGTTATAAAACGATAACAGAATACAAATTATGACTCGAATTTTATTCATATCTCTAAAGAACGATAACAAAATATAAATAACGTGATATCCATAAAGAACGATAACTGAATATAAATGATAATTTGAATATCATTTACATCGCTAAAGAACGATTAAAAAATAAAATGAAAACTTGAAGAAGGTCCGAACCCACGACCTTTGAATCATTAAACAAGCACTCTCCGCTGGTCTACGAGGCGCAGATATGGAACACTTTCATAGTTCCGGAACTCCTTGTACAAGCACATGCATCGTGTAACATCGCCGCGACCCGAAGTGGACTTTGAAAATATTCGCCGTTCACGAGTGCGGCCACTTTTTTTTTTGACAACTGTACAACGGGCGTAGTGTCTTATCGCACAGATACTTTGTAAGTCCCAGAAAGGGGGCAGTGCGCATGATCAGACATACAACGAAACAAAACTAATTTGATTCCCTCAACTAGTCCTCCTCTTGTGAACTAGGTCGTACGTCCTCTGATCATGCGCACTGCCTCATTTCTAAGACTTACAAAGTATCTGTGCTACAAAACTCTTTTCTAAGACTGTAGTCTACATGAGATATGTGATGGATAAATTCCAACACCAATAGCAGAGAAGAAGCTAATTGGGAAAATGTTACAAAATATGGAGAATTGGAAACTCATTGAAAATTCATGACTTTTTAATTGAACATAAATGAGTTCCCACCTAACAACTCGGCGCAAATATTTTATTGAATGACATGAAGGATGAATGCATTATTCGATAAATTGACAAAGCAAATATTATGTGTTCGTGTGAAGTTACTGAGGTGGTGAGCAAAGTTAAACATGTTGCTAATTGACTAATATAGAAACGGTTAAAGACAAATAGGCCTATCGTAAATTGCAGTGTGGTGATGGAGCCAAGAAAGGAAACGAATTCGGGATGCCTCTCGATATTCCTCTGGCCATTTGGAGTAGGCTACAGGGCACATCTCTTGACAATTTCGCTGAATGAATGAATTAATTAATTAATTGAGGACGAGGGATTCCACAGCTGTGAAGTAATGGTTAGCACGCCTGACCATGAAACGAGTGGGCACGGGTTCAAATCCTCGTTGGGACAAGTTATCTGCTTGAGCAAATGCTGGGTAACTTTCGGCTCTGGACTCTGGACGCATTTCGCTGGCATTATCACCATCTCATTCAGCCGCTATATAACCACAGCAGTTGAAAAAGCGTCGTAAAATGACCAATTTAAAAAAGACACTAGAGGTAGTGATAAAAGATATGCGAACGCTCGTCTTTGCAGGGGGTATCGTGACGGTGGATAAGTAACTGTGCGAGCTCGAAGCTCGTTGGAGACTTCTCATTCCCTGGGTCGTTGTCCCACTGAATCAAGTTAACTTTCAAAGGAAGTAGGCCTAAAGCTGAACGTCGTCTATCAGGCTGGCATGTAGCCGAGGTTCAGAGTCGCAGCAGGTCCGGGTCGCCTGTAGATCTCAGACTCTGTAAAAGATGAATCGTAACATGTCCCAATAATTTCAGGGGCTTAGTTTTTTAGAAGTTTCAAACAAAAATTTTCAATAGAATTTTGCTCGTGTTTGCTTCCTTTTCGAAATAAAAATTGTTTTTGTATTAAGGGGAGAGGATGGTATTTTAAAAACTTTTTTCCTATTTGGTTTAAAATATTATTTTTTTTTGTATGTAGAGAGCTCATAGCTGTAGCAACTCAACCAACTATAAATATTTTGAAAAAAAAAATATTTGGGGGTCCAGATTTGAAAAGAATATACCCAATGCAGGATTTTACTAAAACCGATATATCTAAACCATTTTTAAAGATAGATTCAAACAATTTTTTGCAATGTACTTGCAAAAACATGCTCTACAAACTGTCTGTAACAGAATTTTAATATTAGTCCCTTCGTTTGCAAAATAAGCAATTAAAATTTTATAACACTTTTAATATTTTTTGCAAAGAAACGGACGCATTTTCAAAATGAAATCAAGTAACAAAATTCTATTACAGAGAAAAATTTCCTAATAGTCTAAATAATGTGTGTTCTAAATTTCATGCATGTATCTTTAATAGTTCAGAAATTATATCCATTTTTGTTTGGCAATGTAGCAAAAAAAAAAAAAAAACAACGAAGTTACCGAAAACCGATCAAAGGTGGCGTATGATTTAAAAATTCATAGAGCAGGAAGTTTAAAAATGCCGTCTCAACATCTGGTAGGGGCACAAATACCCACAAAATGTTATGCAATGCATTCCACATATATCAAAGAGTATTTTAAAGAATTTTTTTTTTTTTGAAAATTTAATTTATCGGAAACAACAATAAAAGGGGGCGAGTGATTTAAAAATCTATAACGCAGAAAGTTTAAATATGGCGTCTCAACGCCCGACAAGTGCACAAATACCCACAAAATGCTATGCTATGTATTCCACATATATCACAGAGTATTTTAAGGATTTTTTTTTTTTTTTTTAAATTTACTCATTTTTCACCAAACAATAACATCCTCTCCCCTTAAACATTTTATAGCGTACTTAGAGACAGCTACTGATTTAATTTCCAGTATGCTCAAGTCAGTTTGAGAGATCAGTGTATTATGATAATTGTTTGAAAGAATTTCAGTTTTGTCCTTTAATTTGTACAAATTTGATCCAAACAAAAGTAACTTTTCGCTCTACAAAGAAAGTTTAAGGAGACGGTGAGAGTTTTTGGAAGAAAATATCTGCACAAGAGAATTTCGTCCCTCAGCACGCTTACCTGTACAGTTCAAAGGATTTTGGACACAGGAAGTGCTATTCCTCCTCCGAAGGAACGCCCGAGAATTTATGTAGCAGCTGAGGATATTTTATGATTATAACTCGTGCACCAACTCCAAGTAGTAGGAGTAATGGATTATCACGATAAATTGGAGTTTTTTAATCATATTGTTCCCTGAATATTTAATTAAAATTAAACCGAACAGCTTTAAAATATTGTTAATTTCACTATTTTAACATGAAATAAGCATAACCTATCGTATTTTTTGTTTTCTTTCTCCTGAAGAGTTTTAAATTCTTTCAAAGTTTGTTTTTATAATGTGAAACAAGCATCATTATTGTGTACGTTCTCTAGAGCATTCAATTAAAATGGAAATCTGGAAATATTTCTTAATCTTTTTAATTTAGTTTGAAATAAGCTTACCTTATTGTTTGTGTTCTTTGAACATTTAATTGAATATGATGAAAGAGTGATGGAACGGAGAAAATACTTCGGTACATCAAAATATACATTTAATTGAAGTTAAGTTGTAGAGTTTATTTTAAATTTTCCTAGTTAGTCTGTTCAACATGAAATGGGAATTGTTCTTTCTCTGTTCTATAACAGTTTAAACACAAAAATTAAACGGTATATCATCTAATTTTTCTTACGATTTTAAAGGCAATGTTCATGGCAAATACCTCCCACTCCCATATTCAAAACAAGTTCGGTGACAGGGTGGTTGTATTAGTGGGTTATTTTACGACGCTGTATCAGCATCTCAGGTTATTTATCGTCTGAATGAAATGGTGGTAATGCCGGTGAATGAGTTCGGGGTCCAGCACCGATAGTTGCCCAGCATTTGCTCATATTGGTTGGCGGAAAACTCCGAAAAAAATCTCAAGCAGGTAACTTGCCCCGACCGGGATTCGAACACGGGTCACCTGGTTTCGCGGTCAAACGCGCTAATCGTTACTCCACAGATGTGGTCGAAAAAGTTGTTCAGAGCAACATAACCTACTGTGAATTTGGTACCGATTATAGCGTTGCACGATCGCACATTTTATGTCTCTTAAAATGCAAGTTTTTCTGAAAAAAAAAAAATAAATAAAAAAACAGCAAAAAAAGGTTTTTGGAATTTTTGTTGCTCTTTACTAAAGAACTCATTCACCAGAATAAATTATATTACTTAGGCCCAATTGTATAAAACTCCCTGACTAAAGATCAACTTTGATCGAAGATCGAAAAGTGAACCGAGTTCAGACACTTCTATTGTATAAAAATTTTCTCCGATCAATTATCTTGGTTCAAATGCAATCTAAGTTCACGTGAAAAGGATTTGGCAACATCGCATAAACAGGTGAAATAAATATGTGATGCGCGGACCATGTTGTACAAGTTTGTTCAGAGTTGTCAATCTAGCGACTTAACTCTTTTTCAATAACAATTTCTTTTAACTTCTGTATTACTTAAATAGGGGTTTAGCGAACGGTTTTTGCACCCCATAGTGACAAAATTTAATCTTTCTTTGTTGATTAACGAGAAATCTAGCGACTTTACAACTACTTTTTGGCGACTTTCCGTACACACTGTTGGAGACACTGCTTTATTTGTGCAATGTAAATAATGGCGGACAATAAGAAGAAGATTGACTGTTCTCCAAATTGTTATCATGTTATGGTGTTTGATACTGCTAAACATAATAAAGCTTTATAAAACGACAAATTCGAAATTTATGAATGTACCTATCACATCCATTAATAATTATTGGTTGTTATAAACATAATATAATTATAGGTTATGTTATTTGATACTGCTGAACAAGATAGAGCCATATAAAATATAAGATTGTTTGTGTATTAAGGCAAGAAATTAAAAAAATATATAAGTGTAACTACCATATCTATTAATATTAATAACAATGGTTATTCTATTTGCACAATCTGCCACTCGTATATTTCAAACAGAAAAGAAATAACTGAACTTGGATCATCTAACTTAATCGGAGAAATTTCTTCAGTCAAAGTTGACTATAGTTTGAGACAAATTAATCTCAGATTAGACTTTATACAACACAGACTTCCAAGTTCAGCTAGAACAAGGATCAATTTAACCTCTGAGCTAAGATTAAATGGTTTATACAATCGGCCCTTAGGGTTCGCCCTGTCTAGCTAGTAGCGAGCACGGCAATCATTTAGATACGACGTAATATTTATTTAGACCTTCTTAGCGGGGACGTAGTTTTTAAGTTCCGCATCCCCAAGTCGGTTGCCAATAGTCTGCACCAAACCAGGAATTGAAGACAAAGTCCTCCGTCTGACAGCAGATTGAAAGGAATTCACCCCAACTGTTGCCAAAAGGGCCTCATCTTGCTCCCTAAGACAGATGCGTGAGCGGGCTGTAGAATGCTTCCTTTCATGAATACCCTTACAAAATCCTTGAAACGTAATATTTTCACAGTCATCCAATTTATAACAAATTTTATCTTCTGTTTAATTTCGTGTAATGAAAAATGCTTGTGACATTATTACACTTACACAATCATTCATACAGTGTAATTTACGATGATTAACCATCACTTACGGAGCATATTTCCGAAGATATTCTGAGCAATGTCAAACATGTTCTAATCTCAATATTTTCAGTTACACTAATTTGAAGTTGTTACTAAAATAACTTGTTCTTTAGTTTTAAGGGTAAAAAAATCACAAAGAGAATGAACTATTCAGAAGTAAAATACCTTTAATTGGCTAGTATTCTTTAGCTAAGAATATGTTAATTGCTTTGTACAGATTTTTTTTTTTAATTTTTAACTAAAAATTACATCATTTTTACACTATCACAAAAATTGTTACAAATCATACGATTTTAGGAATTATTCCATACAGTTTAATTATGCATCCTAATGTACAGTCTTTAAGAATTTGCAAGAGCGACGTGATTTGTAACAATTATGATAAATGCGTAAGAAAATGTAATTTTGTAGTTAAAAATCGGAAAAGAAATTCTTTACGAAACAACTATAGAATTTATAAAATCATTTTCCTGTAATTTATTACAAATTCCTCTCGTTACTGTACACTGCTGAAGAAAAAGCACAGCTTATGCCTGGGGGAAGACCAAACATGGACGTTCAATCAAATCACTCACGGGAGATATTCTTGTGTAAATACAAAACACAAACACGAGTTTAAACAATGCCTCTACCGATTCAGTCCATTGGCTACGACAGACAAATACGGTTCGGTGAATGCTTAGCAATGACGTTTAGCGGATACCAGTAGACTGAAAACCATCCCTTCAAAACAGAAGTAGGCTACTGCACGGATAAATTGCAACAGGAGTAACATATGGATAAATTGCAACAGTGATACATTCGGAATGCAAGGGTGAATCAAAATATTTAGAGAAAATGTCCTGAAGCAGTTTCCTCCAGGGCATCACGTCGTTTAAGAAAACCTCTCATCGCAGCATGTATAGAATCATCCGTGCTGTCAGAAATGTGTATTGAGGGACTCCATAACATATTTCAGGACACACTTTAACAATATTTCTTCAGGAAATGTACTCCGAGAAAATTTGCGAACCATAGATTTTTTTCCAAGGATATGCAGAAATCTTCCTGCCGTAAAACATTTCCTTTCAGTGCTTTGTAATGAGAACGAATACATACAAATTTTACAAAGTGCAATTCTGAGAAAGAATAACAGCAAAAACGACGAAAAACTTCTATCTAGAGAAAAATATGTCACTTTTCTGTGTGAAAGCGGTTCATGAAATAGAATCAAATCCAGACAGCACTAAATTGTAGTTAATGAAATGTAATTTTCTACAGATTCAAATTATGGAACAGTTTTACGAAGCATTCCTAACAGAGTAGTTCAGCATGTCGAGTGTATGAAATACGGTTCTGGTGGTTACAGCGACATAAACGTTATCACAAAGTAATGTTAAATCTTTGGCACAAATTTCGAATGAAATTTTAAATATGAGTAAAACTTGGAGACACTTATCGTGATCAAGTTCAGCTGGCCACAGCAATGTATAGAATGTAGGCTATAATATTACTGTACAATTAATAGACGAATCATTTTCACATACCAACAGCATATAATATTTCTTTAATTTACATGCTTAATATGGACAAGAGGACTGTATTCTTAGCCAACTGAAAAAAATTCTAACAATTTCAAGAAATTTTTATTCAACAATCTCAATATTTAGGGTCACAAAATTAGGAACACTGAATTCATTCAGAATCATTTTCTGGCAACTAAGTTAATATTAAATCTCGTTCTGCAATTGATTATTTTATCATCTAGTTGACACACTGGAATACACAGTTCTTGAAAGGAGTACTTCAGAGAATGAATCTGCAGACTCGAAATCTTCACGTGCTCCAATTGAGACTGCCAAGTCCTCGAAAGCACAGATTCCCCGAGAACCGCGTTCTGCAAATAGAGAAATATTCATCAGATTTCGGACATTCAGTTGAAAACATATCTGAAGTTAGCACCAACATAGCTTGTAACCATTTACACAATACCAACCATTACATAATCTCAAGTTTTGTAACACCCACAGCTTTATAAGGCTGCAAGAAAACATTTCCTTAAAGAATTTCCACAGTACAAGTGCAGTTTTCAAATTTAGCCTGTTTTAGGGGCCCTAACGGGTCGTTGCAGCAGCGGTCCAACATTTGTTTGAACAATATTGTACCGCACTGGACTCCCTCGCGGTAGGACATCTGCGGCATACGAGTTTTTCTCTGCATCATTCCACTGCACATTTTCTAAATTCTCAGCAGTTATTGAACTTTCTAAATCAGGCCTGCACAAGCAGCGCTCGACGAGCGCGCGCGCTCCTTCGGAGCGGGAGAGCCGTGTTTACCGCTCGCCGAAACGGAGAGGAAGATACGTCACAATGACAGACTTGCTACAGGTAGAGAAGAGGGAAACGACCACTCAGTTATCTAGTGGAGTGCAGTGTGTAGGCCTATTCTCAGTAACCGTTTCACGTTGCTTACCTACTGCTACAGTACTGTATGGAGGAATGTAAGAGACGGAACATAACATTTAACGATTTACAGCTCGAACTTATTGATCTTCAATGTGACCTAAGGGCTAAAGATCGTTTGAATAATACTACTAGTCTGGTTGAGTTTTACAAGACTAAACATTAGCAATAATATCCACGACTATACAGGCTGGCTGTGAAAATGATTGCTATGTTTGGCTCAACATTTATATTCGTGAGCAACTGTTTTCTATAATAAACATTAATAAAGGCAGACATCGAACATCTGTAACTGATGTTTCATTATGATCAGTAGGCTACTGTTCCTTTCAGCTGCCAACAGCATAAAACCTCGTTTTGATGTACTGATAAATAAAAATATAACAAAACGATATTGTACATTTAAGTAGCTATAGAATTTCTATTATTTCTGTAAAATAAATATTTCTTTATTAATTAATAATAGTCCAAGATAGTTCTACAAACAATGAACGGGAATTCATTTCATAAGCACTCGTAATAGTACTTCCTTTTGTGTACATTTTGTACGAGATCCACCCCTTCTTCCAGCCCACCCTTATACAGAGCGCAGCTAATATCTGCATTCCGCTCATGAGCCGGCTCGGAGAGCGCAAACCTTGTGCAGGCCTGTTGTAAATGACATGTCTAGTGATTATATTGCGTTCTATGTATTCAATGTTATGGAGAGAAAGGAAACTATACTGGATACATCCGTACATTGAAAGGAATATCAACTGTACAGTAGATTGTAGCAGCACGAGAATTAACCCTAGATGATAGATTCAATAATATTTTATTGTATTAGTAAAATGTTACCAGAGATTCCCGTTTTTAGCAACTTCTCCCCATGCCTTTTCTGTTATGTCTTTTCGTGAATATTCCGCCAATTTCAAATTGTGAAGATATGAACATCTCTCTTCAAGAATAAACTGTATTTCCACTGACAATGGTAAAATTTTCTTTATCACGAAGAGAAATATTCACGACTTCATTCGGTAAATGTTGCTTGCCGAGTGAGAAATCTGCAGCAAGGGTGCATGCCGAAAAGACGTATCGGTACTGCGCCGCGCCGACCTTTGAGAGGCTGCCAATCAATGGCTGGGACATTGACTCTGCATGCAGAGCGCTTACAGAGTTATGTACCGATGCTCTACCGACCCGTCAGAGCGGCATTACAATCTTCAGAATATACCCGTATATTAGGGACGAAATTTCATTACTAGAAGTAAGTTCGAGTCTCCAATAGGATTAGTATCCGAGAAATACCAAGTGTGTTGGCTGTCAGCTGACATCCGAGACGCAAGGGCACATGGAAGGGAGTGATTGCGAAAAAAGTTAAAATCTTGAAACATGCTACAATGAAACAAGTTTTAAATCAATCTTTAAACAATAACAGTTGGCTTCTCCAATTAATGTTACGTTAAATCAGCGATATTGATTGAATAAGTAGCAGTTTGATTTCATACTTTGAATAAAATTTTGGAGAAATTGCAGCTAGTGTCCCGCAAGAAATTTATACAAGTCGTATGATTTGATACTGCACATGCGTAACACACAGGTAAGTAAAGGAGCTACCATCCCATAGGTAATGCTATAATCCCGACGCTGTCATTTCCGGCGTGACTCCACCTCTTTGCTTACGCCTTAAAGTGAAGGCTCTGTAAGTCTAGGTAGGTAGTATCGTTCGCCATTTTTGTTCTTACGTTGCCGAGCTACCATACGAGGAATCTATTTGCCACACAGTTAAACATTATGTCGTAGCTCCTATGATAAATCAAACGCAATGTAATTCAGCAAATAATTGAGTGGCAAATAACGCCTTCGTGTGCTTTCTGCGAACGCCAACTAACGAGCTAAAACGGCGGGCGATTATATTAAGTATTTATCGAGCTTCTTAAGGCTCGATAAATGCTTAATATAATCGCCCGCCGTCTCATGAGTGAATCAGCGAATCACAAGACGCGCACGTTTAAATGTAGCCGACCTGCAACGCGATTGGCTGCCGGAAATTAGAGCGACGGGACTATAGTGACTAACAGTGTCATGTACTTACATCACTATAGCACGCACATTTCGCAGTAGCTGATCATACCAAATGGCGGTTGTTATGCAAGCGTTTACCGTTTCATCTATGGAATCTTTGACGACGCAGCCTGATCAGGTTTAGAGAGGTGAATGAGGGCAGTATTTCGTGCGTTCGAGCACAATAAATTTGTTATTTATAATAACGGTGAAGGAATTCCTGGTAAAATCCTATTTAAATGGGTTCAAACTGTGTACTGATTTAACAGAGAAGGTTCATTATGTATACAAGTTTTTAGAGTTTTCCTTTTTTTATACCTGTAATGATGAATTATATATTTTCGGTACCCTAACTCGTTAATAGGTTCCTATGTTGGCGGTTCCATAGATGAACCTTCCCTACTTCAAACACAATCTTTGGAATAAGGCAGCAGTCTTTTATACTCTTCGCGCGTCTTTTGCTCTTTGTTCGACCTGAAGTGGATTTTTATCGAGAGGGAGATTGGCATAAGTAACAAATTTTGTCACAGTGGGGGCAAATGACTTAAGGTTGGTAGCACAAAATGCGCAAGAAGGTTTGCACTCCTTAAGATTTTAGAGCATGGAGGGACAAATACTGCAGTTGAGCCAAAATGTTAATAGACTGGGACGGTAAGTAAGAACAGAAGTAACAATACTTGCTTTTTATCAGTGTGAAGCACTAACTATCGTTGTTCACCACTGCAACCTGTATACCTGTGGAAGATTAGCTTCTAGTGTCATACGTCCTGCGGGAATTCCATCAGTGACTTGCTTACTGTGACCAGGAAATCTGGAACAAACAAAAGAAATGATTAAGGGCTCTGATCTAAGACATAGGAATGAGAATGTTTCAATTCTGAATGTTTCTTAGTTCTATTATATTGCTTAGAGAAACAAGCAGTTTTTCTAAATCTACTCCTCAGACTGAGTAAAACACCATAGAACACAGTCCATCAGCAAGAACTGTTGAATACTGAAACTATTGTTTGTTTAGTCAACTGTCCGAAGACAGGTCTGAACCTCTCAAGCGATCCCAACAACGCACCACTCATGAGAATTAAGCCAGGAGATACTAGGTAAGGATGGTCAGTTCCTTTCTCCCTACATTGCATACATCGCCGACTGGTCATTTTCCTCTTTCTACATTATACAGTAATATTATTTGGCAATTCTTTCTAATGTCCTGCAAACAATACTCTGAACTAGGTCTATATTTTGGATAAGCAACTGCAAAAATAAAGATCAAAGGCGTAATGAGCTTTGTTCTGCCGTGTAAAATGCTAGAACCTCAGTAACGTACCGATGCTATCGTCCTATGAGAACAAGAGCCTATTTCATAGATGTTTACTATAGAATGTACTAGCAAATCATTACTACACTGGTTTTCTGGATTATGTTTGAAATAACTACTGCAATTTAACTGCTACAGTAAATTTCATTCGACTACAATATTTACTAAACTGTACTTCATGTAACTACCGGGATAAAAATAGTTACTATAGTAACAACAAAAAGGAACTCAATTGCTTCAATTTCTTATCAAGGTAAACGAGGTGTTTCATGTATTTTACTCTGATAATTTTACCATCGTTGAATGCTATGGATTTTCACTTAACTCCATAGCTGCGTAAAATTACGAGTGCACAATATTTAAGTGAAAGAAAATTATCAAAAAATGTCTTCAGAATCAAGCGACAGGTGAAGTTATTGTGGAATATACTGTAGAAGAGAATGGAGGTTTAGTCCAAGAACAGTTCGATATATTTGAAAATGCTTCGAATTCTATGAACATTTCAGGTTAAATGTTTCAGCAATTTCAAACTGTTCTAGAAAATATTGCTCCGTACCTTGAGCAAGAATAACCATGACATCCTATTATACTTAACCTTACTTGCGTTGCCATCCTACTAGATGGTCGTCTATCTACTACGGTCTACTGCAGTAAAAATTTGACTAATGAAACATGAAAATAGACTGGCAGAAATCTAAATTTAATATAGTAACTACTAGTTTTTTTACTATACTTTCATGAAAGAGGCGCCTGGTCAGTCACGTGATGGTATTTGATGCGCCTGGAGTGACTGCTACAGCAGGCCAGTGGTAGGGGAATAGTAAAACCTGAAACAGAAAAATTAAAGCATCAAATTTATTCTTATAGAGTCTACTACGTATAGTAAACAAATAAAAGAAAGAAGAGAATATATTTGCCTGTCTTTTCTCTATTCAGTTGTGATGAGTCACCAATGAATATACCACAATTACAAGGTTGTCCATTTAACAGAAAACTACCTATTACGAAGAACTCCTGTTCAGTGGCGTGCCACTATGTTACGTCGTATATCGTGTTGTGATTTGAGTTTGAAGTTAGCCCAACTGAGCAGTGTTCTGCTCATCTAATGCACCACGACAACCGAAAATAAGTGTGAAATATAAACCATCTTTTGCCCCTTCACTTTCCCAAGACACCTGGAAATTTAAACACGTCTCTTGTCCCGTTTAGCCAAGGAAGGATGCAACTGCTATCTTTTCAATTTCCGTTAGCACAGATGAGCTTTGCATCCTTCCTTGTTACACCCGCCCGCCACGATGAGGCACGGGACAGTGGGCGGGACCTGGAAGAAAAATAAAAATAAGTCCGCAACAAGCATGGATGTAACTCAGAATACCACAATTCCAACATAGGCCTATAGAAACAAAACTAACCTTAATTTTCTGGTTTCATCTTCTAAGGGCTTCTTTCATTACAAGCAAACTTCACGAAAGACGTCATACGAATTTACTTTCAAGCAGCTATAACATTTCAGCAACGGACTGAAAACACGACAGGCGAATTTCCTCATAGACGTTACGTACTCTGTGCTAGGACATTATTTCAATCAAGTTTAAAAATTACTTTACTGCAGTATATATTCAAGACTAAATTAAGACAATATATATTATATATATTCAGTTAGCAACTTATGTCAATGTATTCTCCAGTAAGGTATACGAGGAAATTCAATCCTAACGAAGTCTCGAATTAATTTTAAATCCGTATTCTGTTAAGTTTGAAGAGACGCAGTATCAGATCGGTGAAATAACTTCTTTCCTCATAGACGTTACTTTTATTCATCTACAAAGGGCCAATTATTTTGTGTCAAGTTTTACTACCCTTTTAAGTAAATATTCAATTTAAATTATCAGTTACTTTTCTCATTTTAACATTTACAATTATTCGATATGCCAGGTTTGAATACATGCATATCAGTTTGTGATTATATTCTTTACCATTATCTTCACTAACAATCAGTAAGGTATACGAGGAAAAAGTTTGAAATATTCAAGTGAATACTTTCGAACATTGACGTGAACCAGAAATCGCTGTAGGCGGTGAAGTCTTCGATGATATTGCTATATGCGTTGAAGTCTTCAGTGATGTAGCTGTGTGCGTTGAAGTCTTCAGCGATGTAGCTGTGTGCGCGTTGAAGTCTTCAGTGATTATGTTCGAGGCATGTCAAGCGCGGCCATATAACACCCTTTGACAAGTCGGTGGATAGTTACAGAATCTCGTGCATCCATACTCTTAAGGCAGACGGATGAGAGCTTAGATCTTACCACATGCAACTTCTACATTTTTGAAGCTGGGAAGTTTGAATTTGAAATACCAATTTAAACATGTTTTTTCCAGCATTTTTTTTGTCAGAATTTGATAACTTCCTCCTTTAAATGCTAGAAATGCCCGCGCTTGACATGTCTGCTTCATGCGGTGAACTCTGATTTTCCTCATAGACGTTACATGTATTATCTTACAGGGCTCGATTACTTTGTGTAATATGAAGCAAATTTTACTGCCCTTTAAAAAATATGGTTCAAGTTACCATTTATTCTGACATTACCACATTTAAAGTTATTAGATATGTCAAGTTCAAGGTAACCAAGAAGTTCAAATCTATTAAATAGATTATCCCACATTTTGCCCTGTGCCATCAACATTTGAAACGACCCATTTGAAATGTATAAGGTGTTTTAAGGAAACCTATGAACATATCCTCCAATATTAACGTTCTAATGAACGAACAAAAACTTCAAGAATTTCTGAAAACCTGTGGAAAAATTGAGAACAAAAATATGTTCCAAGTTTTCCCCACAACCTAATAAAAGGATTTGAATGATTTTAAGCCTAAAAACATAATTTAAAATTATTAACCAGGATCATTTTCCTAGGTTAGCCTTGGAATCACTAATTTTGAAGTAGTAAAATTTTCGAATTCCACACTGTCCTAGGAAAAAAATTAAAATTAAATGATGTTTGTAGGCTCAAAAGATTCCCGTCCTTCCAGAAGTTCACGAAAGAAAATTGGCATTAACATGTCTCAGTTTTCAATTTCTTCCACAGTATTTTAAAAAATGAACAATTTTTACACGTCCACTAGAATATTAGCATTTACAGTCACATTCATCAGATTCCTTAATCTGTTCCAAAAACTTCAAACAGATGGGTTTAAAATGTTATAAGATGCAGAGAAAAATGTAGGTTGCTGTATTTTATAGAAGATTTACTCTTCTTAGTTACTTGAAACTCAGACAGTTCATTTGTGACCATTTACTTTAATATACTTAATAAAACTGAGTAAGGTATACGAGGAAATCAAGCTGCAAATTTTCAAGTCAGTCTTCATGAATTGAACATTTCTGTGAAAAAAATGTTTCCTCATAAACGATATATTTTGTATGTTTAGGGCTATAAAAGTTTCACGCAATGCAAGTGCATTACCGCCCTTTATCTCTGAACTCAAGTGTATCTATATTTAATTACTTCAATCACATTAAATATTTAATATAATACTCAATATTCACTGCATCAACCTGTTGCAACATTATCTTTATCTTTACCATTACATTTGTTTTTATTTTCCAGTATCGTGTATGAGGAAACAAAAGCACATCTCATTAAAACATTCCTATCAAAACCTTAGTACTCGAAGTAACGAAATGAATTTTTGTATATGTAGATTCAGTATTTTCGAGGTTTAATACTTTATGAATTTACGTCGCATTAATTTTTCGATTTCCTAGTCATTTTCTTTAAGCACGATGTTATTCGTGAATTTCTTTAGATATAAAAGAATGTAGGTTAATCAAAATCTTACATATTTCAACTTTGAAGATCGATCACTATGTACCTGGAACCACAATACAGTGTTCATTCTCTAAAACCCTGACCACTTCAATGTGGTCTCAAAATGAATTTCAATAAATTGATTCTCATTCTATCTGCTAGCTATTTTTACGCTGGTACCCCCCCGTACCTAGAACCCTGAGTGGCAGAGCTCGTCCTACCCCATCACTGAGGTCCTACGGCAACCCGCCGAAAGTGAATTTAGAAGTGTGAGGGCTGTCGCCTAACCAGACTAACGAAAAAAAAGTTACTAGGCGTGTAGGCGGCAGAGCGCCACGGTTTCTCCCCGTGATGAAAAAAAAAGCATCTTACAAGCTAAACACTCCTGATTGAACGTCCATATTGTGCCAGCAACGGGCTAAGGACAATCCATATTCTGCCAGCAGAGGGCTAATGGATGCAAATCTAGAAACTTCAAACACCAAGACGACGAAGAAGGAGCCTAACGTGGAGGGCGGAGGACCTTACAACTAAAAAGCTTACAAGCTACAAAAAAAATAACCATCACGGGGTTCCGCCGTGGCTCTTAATCCTAAAACCCTGATATTAACCGGCACCGCACCGACGTCGTACTACCGGTGGTTACAGTAATCGCTCATCGAATCTAGGGGCGGATTCGATGCTCGCACTTGAAACCGTACTATGGCGTGTATACCCCGATACGGTGCCGCGGTCACACCTGATCTCTGACTCCAACCGCCGCACTTAGAGGTAACTCACTGTTTGCTGGAGACATCCTGGTTGGGGAGGGGCTTCATCCTGAAATTTAAAGTCACATTTAGACTTCTAGTAATGTTATGCGCTTTCTTTCCTAGAGATTTTCGTATCAATGAATTAATGGGACATAAGAAAACTAAATTGTGCTACTCACCGTTTGCCGACAACTCCATCCCATAGCGGGGCACATCCGAAATTTTGGTGGGCTTCCGAGCTTAAGTAACGAACGAGATTGAAATGCTCTACCCTGAAATCAGAAGCCACATTCAGACAACGGTAGTACCATGTCCTTTCTTTGCTATAGAGCAGGGGTCGTCAGCACAGAGCACGCTGGGGCTAGCCTCTCTTACCCGCGGAAAAACCAGTGCACTATAGTGCTCTCGTAGCTGCTAGCGGGTATGCTCTCTCTCTCTCTCCCTGTTGCAAGACACCCTTCTGAGTCACCGTAAAGCACATATGCATCATCCCTGCTTATTGTCACTATATTTTTTTTTGAAAGGTGGGACATGACAGGACCGTTGCGATCGGAAAAACTGTCATATAGCGTGGTAGGCCTGTTGCTATGGTAACAACGGTTGAGTTGCCAAACTTAGTCCCCACGTGGCGAGTGGTTAATAGTTCTCTTGGCGACATTTATTGTGCACACAATATTAGCATTGTTACATTTAGTGTTTGATTCTCCGTCTATTTTTGTATTGTTTTCTTACCTTCACGTTAATTTTCAATGAATGTTTTAACGTCAGCCATCTTGACGTCAATTGCTTGCTTCCATCAGCTGGCAGCATAGTAGTCCATATTGAAAACATAGCACTGTAGTTCCAAGCTCGGCCGCTTAACTGTCATGCCCAATCTTTCAAGAAAAGAAGTATAGAACACGAACGCAGTAACGGCAGTAAAACACATCAAAAGTAATCGTACGTCTAAGTCTAAGCCCTAAAAATAGTGAAATAATTTAGAGTGGGAAGAAGAGTATTTCTCCAGTGCAACAATATGAAATGCTTTCTAAGAAATACAGAAAGCTTAGATCTTCTGCCACTTTTGTGAAAGCCATGTTTGGAACCACGTATCTGAGCGGCTGTTCTCACTAATGAAAAATCAAAATGCATAGGCCTAGTATCAATATTTAAAACTACCCACTTGAAATGGACAAGGCGTTTTAAGGAAAACTATGAAAATGGTCTATATTTTAATGTTCAAGTGAACGTACAAAAAGTTAAATATTTCTGAAAATTTTGAAAGAAAAAATGAACGAAAACTTGTACCAAATTCTGCCCACAAACCACTGAAAGGATATAAATGACTTCTTATAAAGTCTGAAAACCCAATTTGAAATTATTAAAGATGATTTTCCTAGGTTAGTTTTGGAACCAATAATTTTGAAGTAGTAAAATTTTCGACTTCCTACACAGTCCTAGGAAAATTGCTGTAGTCCTCAAAATTATATTTATAGGCTTAGAAAGACCCCGTCCTTTCAGAAGTTTATGAAAAAATACCGGCATTAGTAGCCTACGTCTTCAACATTTTCTTCCAGACATCTTCCGGTACCTAAACAGAACTAATTACAGCAGCTTTTGTTTAGTTACAATTCAAATTGTAGACGTAAAAAATGCCTTATTTTTGTATCTGAGTGAATATGGTTGTGTATAAGATTTGGAACTAAGATTCATAATTTACTTTTGAAATACATAGAACATATGATTTACAATAATTTTACTATTCAAACATCTACTGTGTATTATTTAATTTAATTAAACTAATAAATTTTGTTTTTGTACAAAATGAATATACAGCAACTTCCCAATGATTAATGTTTTAATCCATGGGTTTAGTTGCCGCACCTACTGCTACCTCCACTTTCAACTCAATTCGACTATTAAAATATTTTTCCTCTTCAATATTAAATTAGAATACAAAATGGTTCGAGATATTTTTCTTTTCAGAGACTAATTTAGCAATTCCTGCAGAGTTTCGAATATGTACCATACACAATACATTCTCGGGATTTTCGTAATATGTAAAATTTGACATTTTAAATGATCCAATAATAGGTTATTTGTAACATTAACATGAAATTAGCATTTCTCAAATTTTGCGAGATATTCCATAGGAAGTTCTCCATGAAAATAAGCGTTGTTACAAGTCAACGTGTCGAGTACCAATTTTACTTTCTAGTGTTCGTCTGGTAGAAGTAAAGTGATCTGGTCGTTACTAGGCAGTCACGTCTTGTCGAAAATAATGTAGTCGGGATTTGCACGAGTAGCCTCTGGTTTAAGTGTAGAATGAAATGGAAGCTCATGAAAACAGTGAATTTTACTACTATATCACGTCAACATACCGTACAGAATTCTTGCTTAAAATTACTTCACGAAAATAAGTTACAGTATGCTGTTAGCATCTGGGTTTTCTGTAATAAAGTCTCAAGTTTTACACAAGAGAACCTGCAAGAACTCCGAATTCTATAACTTGCATGAAGTAAAGTTCGAGGTAGAAATATTTCAGGCACATTTGTAGAAAAAAAAAAAGGTTCTGAAATAAGACTGCTTTCTTCAGTCATCTAATTTTTTTTCCTAAAATTTCAGGACTTCTGAGACACTTCTCGAGTAGCAAACCATAGCAAGTTCCGTGGTAAGGTCTCAATTGTAGACAAAATGTAAATGTGCAGTCTCACAATTGCTCTAGAAAACTTTAATTTAAATCTGAAACCGTGATTGAAGAAAATTATCAGTAAGCCGTTCAGTTCCTTACACGAACTTCTGTAGACCTATATAATTCGACCTAATTGTGCTAGTTTACGCAGTGACAAAATTATTAAGTCCGTTTACTATGAAAATTCATTTTTTTCACAGAAAAAGGCGTGGAGGACCTGATAATACCAAACCGCTTAGTAATTCTAAATGATTCAACTAAACCAGTAACTAGATAGCGGCACAAACATGAAGCTGTAGTTTACGTAACTATTAGGTCTATTCATTGTTGCAATTAGACTAATCTGCTGAAAAATGACGAGAAATAATTTTATGCAGAAGTTTTTCATAACGCAATTTCTGTATTAATTACAATGATTAGTTTTACTACATTTTATGATAAATTTCAGTCTCATAACTCAGAATGAAATATTTCCAAGATTTCTTTATTAAATTCTATACATTTCTTCAATTTTACTTAACTACAAATTCATTTGTATTTCAGTCAATATTACGGCCAACAAATTGTGACCGATGAGAAAGAATACTGGAAAGTTAATATTTATGAATACGAAATAAATTCAGATACAGGAAAGAGACGGCAGAGAATGTTACGACAAAAGTTATTGTACAATTTTTCTAACGGTACTTTTAGCGCAAATGTGCCAATAGAATCTTAACACGCAATATTGGAAAGTCTAAATGGCCGACTTATTTCTGGTATCAAGAACCATTCTACTGCATAACTGGCAAATATTTAGTCATTACAATAAATTCTGAAAAAGTTTGCTCGACTTTCATAATTAACGATTGTCACGGTTTTAGAATTACATTTAAAGAAATTACTTGCACAAAAACGTTTTGTATGGAACAAACAATTCCCCGTTCTCTCAATGTCATTTGAGGGAAAAATGATTTATAGGGGATCAACACAATAAAACTGAAATTTGTTAACAGAGCAAGAATGAAATCAGTCCAAGTTTCAAGCAAGAAATTAAATTTGATGCACTACATCATGAACAGTTTTCTAAATTTCCACTGAAAACTTTTTCGATATAATATGCCCAATACACTTTGTGTTAAAAATAGTCTATGCGAGATTTCCCCACACAACTTCCGAAGGTTTACATTTGTAGAATCAACTATAGTATTTTGAAATATTTAAAGAGCTCTTTCATAACTTGCGCGAATAAATTCTTTTGAATGACAAAGAATAAGTTTGCATTCTCTCAATTGAATTGTACGGCATATGT
The DNA here is from genome assembly GCF_040183065.1 of Periplaneta americana. Taxonomy (NCBI): domain Eukaryota; kingdom Metazoa; phylum Arthropoda; class Insecta; order Blattodea; family Blattidae; genus Periplaneta; species Periplaneta americana. The sequence continues at coordinate 11,377,804 of NC_091126.1, read as the reverse complement.
TAGTGATTTTATAAAGAAATTACTGCCGGCCATGCAAGAAGAAAGACAAGATGCGTGTGCGCAAAGTTAGCATGTTAGGGACACCATAAATTCACTTGAGAGTTGCAAACCAGTCTCTGCAAAAGTTTGTAATATCTTAGAATTGGTCAAAATTTTTAGAGATTAAACATGTTTATTAAATTTCAAAGCAAAACATCGTAAAATGGCTCCACAGGAGTTGAAGTCGCACTTAAGAGACGTTCTAGCAGGTAGGGAAATCTTACAGCATAGACTATTCTATACTCGCCAAGGGTGACAATTAACTTCGCCCAGTGCAATAACAAAGAATTTTTCCACGTAATTCTATGTATTTTCATTATCCAAAGTCCATGATAAGCCTCCCAAAATAGATCAGATTTTACTTTCCTTTGAGTTGAGTGTTTCTAGAAAACGAGTTACGTTTACAAGGACAATTTATAAAACTAGAGAGAAAGTACAGCAAGTTTGTAACTTTCAATTTTAATATTGATGCCACAGTATTCATTGCCAAGTAGATAACTCGATCCGCAAGTTACACAAAACTTTACGAGGAAATCGGAGAGAAAATAAAAAAATGAACACGACTCGCAATATGAAATTACTTTTCAAAACTTTTGTGTTTATGCTAGCATTGCATTTGTCCAAGAACTAGCCATTATGCTTCCCGTCATACTGTATTTCTAAATCTATCATGAATAGCTTAATTTTCGTATAGACTTGCGAAACTTCAGAGAAATGGACGATTTATGTGAAGAAAACCACAGCTTCATATTTCTTTCGATCCACAATTCTATATGTTACCAACTCTTATACTGAACTACAAGCATTGAGAAGTATTCATGCAAAAGCCTTCGCAATTTTTGGATATATACTATTTATGAGAGTAATTTTAAAGCTTAAATTTGAATCCTTAAAACCCCGACAACTGACGGGTTAACACTAATTAGATTCGAATCAAATTTTGTAAAGTGATGCAGGCAGATATTCTTACATATTACATTGCACTAATTAAACACTGCATATAAGCTTACGTAATTAACGAGACTAGCTACTGTTGCTCGAGTGAAGATTGATGGTACAGAATACGCCCAGCATTAACATATCTGCTCACAAAGTCGCAATACATTTACTACTTGCAAGACAAAGTTTCTCGAGTAAAAATTTCAACTTTTGTTCCATTAAGCTTCATTTCGCATCTATATCGGAGTCTACACTGTGCAGTCACTAGTGTATTGTCAAATGACGTAACGGTCAGAGTGCGGAAAGTCAAGTCTAGTAACGAAAACTGTTTTAAGGGTCCCTAATGTAGTCTGGAAGACAAATTACAAAACGTAATTGAATATAAAACAAGTTACAAATATTTAACGAAGCAATTTATCACCTCAAATTTCATACGTAATGAAATTTGCTTTGTATTTTTCTAACGAAACATTCTGAAACAAAAATATTTGAAATTATGCTTCGTCTTGTGTGTACTCGAAATATTGAATATGCTAATTTTGATATTTCTAGAAAAAAAAAATTTAATGTTAAAATTTTAAACAAAAGCACTGTCTTACAAACACAGTCGAATCGACGCAAGCCGACAAGCCAGTCTTCTCTGGGCGACGGCACTAGCAGCAATGACTGCTTACTTGAAGATACAGGTGTTCGAAGCCTGAAACTGTCCTGATAGATGGCGTTCGAGTCGGAAATATTACCCCCCCCCCCTTCCACGTATCTATTTGGTTCCATGAACTAACTACGGTTTCAGTAATTATTAGAATAACAGTAACTTATTTTGCTATATATATATGTTGTATTACTTACTGGTAAATTATTTTGTTATATATAGATTTTGTATTACCTATTGGTAAATTGAATAATTTCCAGTTGTAATTCATTAAATTGTTATTCCAGTTAATAAAACTTTAATGTTAACATTTGTATAATTCTGCGAATACTCGAACTAAAAATCGATAATCCAATTAGAGCTCTTCGTAACTAAATAAAATTAAAAAAATTGCAAATCAAATAGTACCAATTATTAATATTATAAATGAAACAGTAATACAAAACATAAACGTTTGTATAATTTCGTAAGTTTCCGTAAATTACAGTATTATAGATTCTTCCCCTTCCTTCGTGTAGCGGAACATTTAAATGTGTTGCAAGCTACAATACTACCAATCTTGATTCTTGTGTCTCTACATTTTTGTAGCTCTTTTATGTGGTAAAATACTGCACATTTGTTTCCCCTCTCCTTTCGAATTTATATCCTTCCCCATCTATTCTGCTTTCTCTTCTCTTATAGGCTATTCTTTAGCCTTATCATATATGCCAGTGGTCGTCAGCACTCGCTGAAATGTGCAAAGGGTACGCGGTGCCGTCCCGTGTGCACCGTCGTGCAGCAGGGAGAGATAGAGAGCATACCCGCTAGCAGCTACGGAGTGCAGCATGGTGCACTGCGTTTTCTGCGGGTAAGAGACACTAGCCCCAGCGTGCTCTGTGCTGACGACCCCTGATACATGCACTTGAAACTTATTTAATAAAAAACAAATTAGAAATACATCAATCGTGTTCATTTTGCGAATATTCAATATGTAGGACTATAAACATATAAGTATTATTTTATAAATATTTTGGAAACAGTAAATTAATAATTAAATTAAAATAATTCGATTAATCAACCAATCCATCAATGGGTCCCGGGCAGTCGCGTCGTGGTTTAAAGCATACTGCCTGCGTCTCTCGTTACGGAATGTGCGCTGGTTCGATTCCTCATGGGGGAAGAAATTTTCTCATGAAATTTCGGCCAGTGTATTGGACCAGTGACCACACAGCGTCGTGATGCACTTGGAGTGCTACGATAGGTAGCGAAATCCAGTTAATAAAGCCAGCTGTAACTGCTGGAGAGGGGTCATCGTCCTAACGACATGTTACCTCCATTCTGGTTGGGTGAAAATCCACCTCTGCTTCGGCATATATTTTTGAATCCAGTTTTCCTGTAAAGTATAAAAATAAAACAATATGTAACAATAGACGGATTACACAAGGTATTAAAATCTCATGCAAAACTAAGAGATCATTATACATACAGAGCAGAAATAGTAATGATACAAACTTAAAACAACACTATAAAAATTATTCAAAAATATTACACAAAGTAATACAAAAAGCTAAAGAATTACACTATAATACAACAATACAAAACTCTGATAATAAAATTAAAACAACTTGGAACATAATCAAAAAGGAAAGTGGACGATCAAAAAGTAAAGTAACAAACTATACCCTTATATCTAACAATACAAAAACATCAGACCCAAATGAAATTGAAAATATATTTAACAAATATTTTCTTACAATAACTGATAACCTCAACATCCCCCAAGATAATGTTACTAACAGTTTAGATTCTTTAACACAATATATTCCGACAAAATTCCCAAATATTCAAATATTTCCAACAAACAACCAAGAAGTAATTGCAGCTATTAAAAATCTAAAGTCAAAAAACTCCTCAGGGTATGATGAAATAACAAGCAAAATATTAAAAGCGAGTTCACATATTATAGCTGGGCCATTAAGTTATTTACGTAACTATTCAATGTTCAATGGTATATTTCCTGAAAGATTAAAATATTCAGTGGTTATTCCTATCTTCAAAAAGGGAGAAACAATGTCTCCAGAAAATTACTTCACTTCTATCAGTCTTCTCCAAAATCTTTGAAAAAGTAATGTATAAAAGAATATATCATCATCTAGAAAGGTACAACATTTTAGTCCCAGAACAATTTGGATTTAGGAAAAATAAAGGCACAGAAAATGCAACATTTAGTTTAACTGACAAAATTCTGGAGGCAGTTAATAAAAAAAATTACAAGTTGGAGGGATTTTCTGTGATTTATCCAAAGCATTTGACTGTATAAATCATAAAATGCTGCTAGATAAATTGGATTATTATGGAATTAAAGGTGTTGCGCACCAATGGTTTCACTCATATCTCATAGATAGGAAACAGAAAGTTGAAATCAATACAACTATGAAATCTGCATCGACATGGGGAATTATTAATAATGGAATTCCTCAAGGATCAATATTATGTCCCCTACTTTTTCTAGTGTTTATAAATGATCTTGCCCCCCTAATAAAATATGTAGGTCATCCCATATTATTTGCAGATGGCACACGTATAGTAATTACAGCCAATAACTCCAACACATTCCAATCTTCAACAGAGGAAATTCTCTTCAAAATATGTGACTGGTTCTCAGTCAATAAATTGGTATTAAATTGTAACAAAACTAAAATAATTCAATTCAAATCCTGTGTAAATTCAACCTCGCAAATTTCTAGCGCAATAATTAACAACAGATCCCTATTAGAAACAACGACAACCAAATTTCTTGGCTTAAAAATCGATAATGTGTTAAATTGAAAAAATCATATTAAAGAAATTACCCCCAAACTAAATTCAGCTTGTTTTGCTATTAGAACTATGCAAAAGATAGTAAATATCAATACCTTAAAAACAATATGCTTTGCATACTTCCACTCGGTAATGAGTTTTGGAATAATATTCTGGGGAAATTCCACAGATAGTAACAGTATATTTCTATTACAAAAAAGAGTAATTAGAATAATAGTAATCTAGGGAATCTTGTAGGACTATTTTCAAAAAAGTATAAATAATGCCCATGGCTTGTCAGTATATCTTTTCATTAATAGTCTTCCTCGTATGTAATCGTGAAAACTTTGTCACTAATTCAACAGTTCATAGCATAAATACACGTCAAAAAAATTACTTTCATACTCCATCGGCAAGTCTATCGTGCTATCAAAAAGGAGTGCGTTATATGGCAGTAAAAATTTTTAATAGCCTCCCTATCAATATAAAAAATAAAACTCAAAACATAAGATTATTAAGGGCCAAATTAAAGAAATATCTAATTTCTCACGCCTTCTATTCTGTAAGTGAATTCATGACATTCAATAACACTTCATGAAATTGATACTAAAACTATATGTTGTACTAGTAGACTATATTGTAAATCTCGTCTGTATATATTTCATCTAGACTGTGACTATAAATTAAGACTTTATAATAGTATTAAGTTTTTTGACTTGTTCCATATTCTAGCTGTAAAGCAATGTATGAATACCATGGAATGTTAATAAATACAATACAATACAATACAATACAATACAATACAATACAATACAATACAATATGGAAGTGAGGCTAGTAGTCGCATCGTCTGTCTGTAGCGCCACTGATAATAATAATAATAATAATAATAATAATAATAATAATAATAATAATAATAATAATCTATGGCAAATCCTCGGGCTCATCTCGCCAAATATCATCTCGCTATCAACAATTCCATCGACGCTAAATAACCTCTTAGTTGATACAGCGTCGTTAAATAACCAAGTAAAAAAATAAGGCATATAGATGGCGTGGAATATAAGCCTATATTATCAGTAGCCTTACATTTCTTAAATTCCTTCCTCATATTATATTCATTTGGACATTATAATACAATAATTCAAAACACAAGGAAGGAATGATATACTGTATACAAAGAAACGGGGCAGGGGATATCAATGTCTGTTTATAACTTTACCTGAGATCAGGTTACTGGTGGTACATTAATACAAACGAGTATGCATCCAGGCCCACAAAACAAAGTAAGCGTTTTGACTTACAGTACCTCGTACCAAAGTATACACTGAGTTAAATGCAGTACACAGTCTCGTCTTCTCTAACTTTTCCTCGATTCTGTTATAATCAGACATCGAGATTTTGGACCCGATAGAATAAGTTTACTAAGTCCATACTATAGGCAGCTTTTTCACTGTGTTAGAGGGGGTGGGAGTCGGCAGAAGAAGAGGCATGTGTACATGAAACCCAGTTCAGTCCAGTCTGCTGGTGCTGTACAGTGACGTTCCAAAAAAAAAAGCAACTAATTTATGAAACATTAAAGTAAAACGATTGTTAGAGGAAAAAATTCTATAGGACCAAAAAATTAATGTTTACATACATTAAAATAAAAAACCTATAATGCGAAATTTTCAAAATAAATTAATATGCATTTCCTTTCGGCTTGTCATAAGCACAAGTGCAATACTTACTCAACATACATAACAATCCTACACAATATACACAACTTATGAAGTACAATACATGGTACTGCTACAATGTAGCCTACTACAACACACATTCTGAAGGTCTCAAAACTAAATTTTCTTCGGTAGTCGGCAAGACAAAGTTTATATTGGGAGACGCTCCGCTCTACATCACATGATGTAATGGATTTATTTTATTTTAGTAGGTTATTTTACGACGCTTTATCAACATCTTAGGTTATTTAGCGTCTGAATGAGATGAAGATGATAATGCCAGTGAAATGAGTCTTCGGTCCAGCACCGAAAGTTACCCAGGATTTGTTAACATTGGGTTGAGGGGAAAACCCAGGAAAAAACCTCATCCAGGTAACTTGCCTCGACCGGCAATTGAACTCGGGCCACCTGATTTCGCGGCCAGACACGCTAACCGTTACTCCACAGGTGTGGATGATGTAATGGATGCAAAACGAAAAAACACTAAATCATTGAAATCTATTTTCGCTAACCCAGCAGTGTCCGTAGACTTCTTCCCTGCTAGCATGTCTTTTATGTCACAGAATATCGCATATATTCTTAGACTAATCACATAGATGCACAGGTCAAAACTAGACTACTAGCTATCTCCTGTCCTCTCTTCTGATAAAGTGAACTAGGTGTACGGGACTGTTTTTATTATCAGAACAGTACTTCCTCTCCCTGCCTTATGAGTATGACTGAGTAAATAAAGCACATGGGACGACAGGTAGGTCGCTACCATCACTGCCCCCACCCACTACAGTCCAGGTATCCAACTTGAAATCGCACTGTTTTCATATATCGGGTCTAAAGTCTCTAAGCCTGGTTATAATGCACTTACAACGTTTGTATTGCAATAATTATAATATATCCTAACACTCATACCATAGATACCAGGGGAGATGCATTCAACCGTATTTACTAGACTTTACACACAGCGCACTTTCAAATAAATTGACTCTCTTCTTTAACCGCACTACTCGAAATAGAGTACATACTATAGAGTAGAATTAGACTGCAGAAGGCAGTGAATTCCCTGCGCGATTACATTGTTCCTCGCTTTACCTACCCGTTCTACCCACATGCAGCGGTCGGAGATTTTGCTGTAGACATTGAGTGACGTGCGTATTCCTCAGAATTTATGGGAGAGGAGCACTATGGTCAGCATTGCGACCTGCTACGATCTATTACTCCAGTGATGTCAAAGCTAGCACATTTTTCTGAACTTGACGTCGTGCGGGGGCAGCAAGCGCTAAGTATGGAAAGAGGAAGGGTTGTGTATATGAATAAGCAACCTGTTGGATTAAGAAAACAGTGGTGCACAAACTTCAAACGGAACGTGAAATTTTATGTCGTTATTTTTATATGGCTTCTTTCTGTTTAATATTATCTATATTGTCTGTAAAACAAAAGTACTAACACTGATTTCTTAATGTTGCACTCGTGTTTTAAATCTTAATAACATAATAGAGAGTTAAGAAGACATATTCACTTAAATTCCATAGTAGTATAATATTATACTGTATTAAGTGGATGAAACACATCATTCATAAAGAAAGTGATGTTCCAAAGAAAGAGATTGAGTATGACATGATAAGTTGGAATTTATATTGATGGTATCTTTAGCCTTACAAAAGTAATCAATAAACTTATCAAAACAATATTACAGTACAAAGCAAAGTTACCTAGGTACTGTATCTGTTTTAAGTGTAACTAATATTACATAACAAAACTCTTATCGCATTATGCTTTTAAGGTGATATTTGTGACCAACTTCCTATCATCAGAATATTAAATTATTTTCTGGAAATCTGCTGAAGCTATAGAGCTGAGATTTTTACAACACATGGGCACGTATCTTTTGCTTATGATGTAACAGTAGTTGCTTTGCTAATTCATTTCCTTACAAGCAATTTCCATGCGAATATTTTCAACATTTTCAATACACTATCTTCAGTAATACGTATATACGGTATATTAGATTTACGAAAACATTCTGTAAGCCTACTAAATAAATAGGCCTATACCTGAAAATTTCACTTTTCTATACGAAAAGTTGAGAAAATATTTCTTTTGAATAAAAAAATCAAACTTGTGAAAAATGAGCATTACAATTAAAACTTACATTCTTATAATGCACTTATACTTCTCAGGAAAATCTAAAAATTAACATGGATACAGTTTTAATAAGTTCTCTTCCCTTTATCTATTGAATCAGTGCTGGCCATCCCTGAATATAGCTCGACCAAGCGGCATATACCAGCTCTTTCGTCTGTCTCTTTCCTTTCCGCTGTAAAGCGCTCAGGCTCTCCTGGGCTCTAAAGCGCGCGCTTGCTCCTGTGGGCATCAATTGACATGCCTGTATTACTGTAATTCTCAAGCTAGGCGCATTCCTATACCCACACCGGCTGACTACACTAGGTTCGCTGCGTATCCAGTTTTCGAGCAGACAACCCCCTCGTCCCTAGGCCAGCCCCCTCCGTGCTTCGCCAGCCGGCGATCAGGGAATGATGACGAAATGGAGAAATGTTGAGGGAATTATGTAGATACTTAAATCAGTAAGGACGGGGGTACACAGAGAAAACCCCAACTGCGACCTTGTCCGCCGAAAGTGTCAATGAAAAATCCAAGCGAAGAATCCAAGACCTGACCGGGACTCGAACCGATCCGCCTGCGTGGCACGCCGGAGGTCAGACCACTCAGCCACCGCATAGGTACCTTGTGATTTAACTTTCACTTTGATAGTTTATAATAGAAAACAAATATAACATTATAATCAGTTAGGTATATAATTTCTCTGATTTTAATGTAACCATGGAAGTAAAAATATAATTTATACTGTTAATAATAATAATAATAATAATAATAATAATAATAAATAACTGCGGTAAATATTAATTATTTATATTGGGGATACTTTGCTTCACTTTTGTTGTGGTGCAAAACATCCCCATAACTACAAAGATATGGACCTCATGTTGTAAAACTGAAATAGTTTCTAAACACAATATTAAAACATATAATTCACCTTGAATCTAAGATGACTAGGAATTTACGACGTAATTTCAACTATTCTTACCTCTGGCAGACACAACACAGCTTCGATAGCTACAGATTTCTTCCAACAAATTTCAGAACTGAAAAACAGCATATGTTTCCACTCTCTAAGATTGTGTGATACAAATGAGACATATCGTTGAGCATGTAAGAAACGATCCACAGGTATTCTAACAGTGTAAAAAAAATAAGTAGCACTCTGCAGTTACACGAATAGACACCAGACGGTCTTAAAACTTTTTATGTACTGTAAATGGTGAAAAGTACCCTATCCCCCTAGGAGCATAATCATCCCGTTTTACGGTATTCCAAATATCTCCTATTTCTAATTTGGATTTATACGTTATAATTTTTAATATAGATACCGGTATTTCAAAATCATGTCACTACAAATGTTTAGTCCATAATTAAGGCTGTATTTTTTGCTAGCAGTTGTGACTCATTTTGTCTTTACAAATAAAATATATTTATTTCTACTTTTAAGTAAAAGTTTTTCTTGTGGAAGGAATTTAATAATTTATATTTTAAAATTTGTTCCATTGAATTGTTTTCGACATCGCAATGACTTCACGTTGTGTAAACTGTCCAGCTTGATTTACAGTACGTACGAAACTTCCAACAAGTCGCAGACAGACAGCGCAGTGGATAGATCCGACAGATGGAAAAAGTAAGCAAACGCTGCCTGTTCCGCCCGCATGCGCTCAAATGTTGAATGTTATGTTTATTTAACGACGCTCGCAACTGCAGACGTTATATCAGCGTTGCCGGATGTGCGAGAATTTTGTTCCGCAGGAGCTCTTTTACATGCCAGTAAATCTATTGACATGAGCCTGTCACATTTAAGCACACTTAAATGCCATCGACCTGGCCCGGGATCGAACCCGCAACCTAGGGCATAGAAGGCCAGCGCTATACCAACTCGCCAACCAGTTCGACGCATGCGTTCAATATACAGTATATATATATATATATATATATATATATATATATTACATTATGGTTTATTTAACGACGCTCGCGACTGCAGAGGTTATGTCAGCGTCGCCGGAATTTTTGTCCCGCAGGAGTCGCCCAATATTCTGCTATCAGTTAACCTGTATCCCTCCGACTGGGAACTGAACTTTACTTCCAAGTCAACTCATTAGAGTCAATTATGAGATTCCAACCAGTCTTCGGAATGTACATACATAGGTCAACATACATACACACATTTTTATTTATTTTATCTGGTTATTTAACGACGTTGTATCAACTACTGGATTATTTAGCGTCGATGAGACTGGTGATAGCGAGATGGTATTTTTCGAGATGAGGCCGAGGATTTGCCATACATTATCTGACATTAGAGTTACGGTCTGGGAAAACCTCGGAAAAAACCCACCAGGTAATCAGCCCAAGCGGAAATCGGAACCACGCACGAGTCCAACTCCGAATCGGCAGGCAAGCTCCTCAGCCGACTGAGCTACGCCGGTGGTTCTACATACATACATACATACATACATACATACATACATACATACAGTCCACACCTGTGGAGTAACGGTTAGCCCGTCTAGCCGCGAAACCAGGTGGCCCGGGTTCGATTCCCGGTCGGGGCAAGTTACTGTACCTGGTTGAGGTTTTTTCCGGGGTTTTCCCTCAACCCAATACGAGCAAATGCCGGGTAACTTTCGGTGTTTGACCTCAGACTCATTTCACCGGCATTATCACCTTCATCTCATTCAGACGCTAAATAACCTAAGTTGTTGATAAAGCGTCGTAAAATAACCTACTAAAATAAAAATACATACATACATACATACATACATACATACATACATACATACATACATACATACATACATCAGCACGAAGCAAAGAGATTTCAAATAAAGACACATCTTCTGGACTGCTAGACCGAATACAGGACTCCACTATGTGAATGAACAAAAACCTTGTTGCTATAGACAATTTACAGACTTCCTAAACTTTATCTTTAAAAGACTGTAGATGTATTTCACCATTATTTGTATAAAAATAAGTAGTATAGATAAGTAGTATACTGTATAACAAAACTAAAACCCTAGCATACCGCTTGGTGAATTAGGGTTCCTTTCCACGGATATTTAATAATAATAATAATAATAATAATAATAATAATAATAATAATAATAATAATAATAATAATAATAATAATAATAATACATACATACATACATACATACAACGTGCACATTCATTTTCTCAAACAAAAAAATAATACTTCTCTTCCCACTCATTATTAAACTTTGATCGGATATTGAAGTACGCCACTGACTATTCTGTTATTGCTTTCAGTGACTCATAGTCTTCACCCCTAACTCGTCGTAACGTACTGCGTGTAGGGCAAGAGCGCCTACGCGCTGTTTTCCTGCTTCCCAGATGCCCGGTCTGAAGTCCAACCCCGACTCATTTATGTGGCTGCCCTGCAGACAGCGTAGGGGTGAGGGTGAAGGGCTTGCCTTGTGCTTCAATAACAGACTTCCCCAGTGGCGGGGTATTTATAATCATGTTTACAGACAGTGAAGTGCTTAATAAACTCGTCGCCTCATGACAACAGTTATAGTGAAAATTAGGAAGACTTAAAGCAATTGTTCGATAATACTAACAATGAAACATTACTTTTTGGCCATCAGACAGACTTATAAACAAAAAATGTAAATTCAAAACAATTACCATTCCGCAACCTGTTCAACTAGTGCGTGAGCTTATTATATCTGTTATTATCTGGCGCAATAAAGCTGGCAATCTGTTACTCGAGACTTGCATTTAGATTTTATTATTTTCATAATCGTAAACAGTTGCACATACACGCACGCACGCATACAGTAGATCGTATCGAACACAGCTTCAATTGCATATGCAAAGGAACGAAGACAGGGATGTTTGAACGTTAATCTGGAGTACACATTCCCTCCGCTATCCGATCAGTTCACAGTTTCTACTTGTGTGTTACGTAATAGGATTGCCAATATGTGAATACCGACCAACTGAACAAATGTGGCTAATACGGCTAATTTTCCTCGAATAAAATTGTACATAAATTGGCTATATAAAAACACGATTGTATAGTTCAATAATAATATGGGTTTTATAAAAGTGACAGATTCTGTAAAATAATGGTACACTGCTCCGCCTATTTAGTAGAATGCGTTTGAGTCTAAAGCAGGGCTGGGCAGCAAGAGCGGATTCTACTCTCTCATGGGGAGCCATATGATTCCTCTTCATCCCCTTTCTTCCCCGCCGAACACCGCGCAGCGTTGATTCAGTGAGGATGAATATTAAGCGTCCCCGTTTAGAGCCTGGTTCCGCTCCCGATGCCCAGCCCTGGTCTAAAGAAAGCAGCAAATCAGTGGCCTGTTATGACGAGAATCCAAGCCGCCGCATACCGGTAAGACATCATGTCACAAAACGTTCACGTCTGAGAATTTCTGAAAAAGTAAATATATTTAAACGCTTTGAAACGGCACAAATATTGACAGTATTCCTGAAAAGTTTTAGGTAACATTTATCTATTTGTTGATTTATTAATTAATTTATTTATTTACTTATTTATTTATTTATTTATTTATTTATTTATTTATTTGGGTATTTGTTTACTTAGTTACACAGTAACTTACAGTTTACTATTTATTTATTTATTTATTCATTCATTCATTTATTCTTTATTTATTTTAGATTCTAGTCCACACCTGTGGAGTAACGGGTAGCGCGTCTGGCCGCGAAACCAGGTGGCCCGGGTTCGATTCCCGCGGTCGGGGCAAGTTACCTGGTTGAGGTTTTTTCCGGGGTTTTCCCTCAACCCAATATGAGCAAATGCTGGCTAACTTTCGGTGCTGGACCCCGGACTCATTTCACCGGCATTATCACCTTCATCACATTCAGACGCTAAATAACCTAAGATGTTGATAAAGCTTCGTAAAATAACCAACTAAAAAAATATTAACGTTCAACCATTATATACGTTAGCGTATGTTAACCAAAACAATATGTGGTTTACCGCTGTGGAGTAACTGTTAGAAAACCTGACCGTGGAACCAGCGGGACCCGGTTCAAAATTACATGTTGGTTTTTCCGGGGTTTTCCCACAAACGCATGAAGACCAAATGCTGGCTAACTTTCAGCTTTGAATCCTGGATTCATTTCGCTAGCAGTTCCACCTTCATTTCACTCAGACGCTACATAACCATAGGAGTTGAACAAACTTAAATAAAAACAATTTGTGGTAAGCATAATGTGATAAACATTCATTTTGAACTGACTATCCATTACGCGCTCCTTTGGGAAGTAATATGAAACATATTACCCCTGATATCATACTAATCATAATAATGTTGCTGTAATGGATGCCTGCAATACCGATTGGGCTGCGTAACAAAGGATATAGACCTAGTTCTAATTTTTTAAACTATTGTCTGCAACATTCCCTTATAAATTTCAATAGTATCTCGAAAATATACATTGAGTCGGAGATCTTTCTATGTTATACAGGGTGTTTCTAAATTAGACCGACAAACTTTTGGATCGGATAGATAACCTTCTTTCAAACACTTTTCGTTAAGAAACCCATGGGATCGGACGCATCGTTTCAGTGCAAGAGGGGTTTAATGCTACCATCCAGTTTGTTTACTCTGTCAGCGCAGTATTATTCTTGGATACGGTTTGTTTATTCCCTGAGCTCGGTATCATGCATTAATCCAATTTGATTACCATCTTTGGTTTATGACTCTGAAGATCTTGCAACACGCATTGTCTGGGCACTAGCTGAAATTAGGGAAATGCCCGGCGTCTTTTAAAGGGTACGACAAAGTATGACACGTCGATGCAATGTTTGTCTGGAAGTCAATGGACGTGTGTTCCAGTACTTGTAGTGATGAGACAGTAAAGCAATGGAGCCCTCCTTCTAATTTAACACTGAAGTGAGAGTTTTTGCTTTTATTTCGCTTTGTTTTGTTTGTTTTTCTCTGTATGTTTGGGACAATAAATTGTGCCTGTAACATTAATGATTTTTTATTCACTTTTGACGTAACTAATTACTTCAATCCCTTCCTGTACGATCGAACCATGTAAGAAAGAAAGGAAGAAAGAAAGTGTCGCAGCCCATGGGTTCCTTAAAAAATTGTTTGAAAGAAGGTTATCTATCCGATCCCAAAGTTTGTCGGTGTAATTTAGAAACACCCTGTATGTCTAAGTCCTCGTCTACACTTAACCTCTCTTCTGATGTTTCCCGTGATCAAGTAAAACGGAATAAAATTCCATGTACAAATTATTACGTTTTAACTGACGTTCTTTGTCCGTTTACGAGTACACATTCCGACCAAGAATCACTTCTTCTTACAGATTGTATCAATTCGGTTTTTATTTCCTTTTTTAAAAGTCTGATAATTTTATTTGACATGCCTTATCTTCCATAGACGTCATGTTCTATATTTGCCTGAAAACAAAACTCCAGTCTGACAGTTCTCTGGACGACCATTCGTCTTCATTAAGTTCAGACAATCGTCCGATTTACCGTCCACACACAACGTTTTGACTTATACATAGTAATGAGACATGTATGAAAATGCATATTTGTAGGGAGATGCATATCTTAATGCAAATTAGTAATTACATGTTTCATGTTGAATTAAGCTAACTGACGCATGGTTGTTCCTGCACATATTTTGGGCGTTCGTGCATATTTCTTGCTCATTTTTAATAATTGTAGCAAAAACTCCTCTCTAGTTTAATTGGATTTGGTAAAATATGTAATTATTTACTCTATCTTTCAGAACTCCACAATTTGATTTGAGAAATACGTACAACCACTGAAATTGATTGGAATGTACAGGGACATCATTTTATTTTTACTTCAATTTTTATTGTACCTGAGTTTTTTTAATGTACTTCACTCCCACCCCTTCTACTAATGAAGTTCAACCGTACTCCACACAGATTCAAGACCGCATATATAGTCATAGTAGCCTTACGGTTATAGTAAACAGTACGTTCCAAAAATATGTTCTCGTTTTCCAGTGACGAAAGAGCTTTCAATATTGAATCATTTTCGCACATGTACTGTCGTCCGTTTGCCTACGTCGCATCCCGGTTTCCACCACTCGCTTCTATTCGCCTCTCTGTAAATGCTAGTGGATGGGCTGTCTTAGCTCTTTTCTGAGAACATTAATTTCTGTTAGGAATTGAAAGTCTACGTAATATTATACCCATACAACTGTTTAAAATAACTTAAGCAAAAGCGCCTCGTTAAGTAATTAACTGTCACGTGATTTCCCCCCCCTTTCTACGATCCTGCGACATAACCACTTGGACAGTAGATAGCATGTCTGAGTAGTTTTATCTTTTCGGATCGGGCAGAAGTGAAGATTGAATTTACAGTACGTAAGGTACTCTTTTATAGAGTAGGTACAGAATTATTTCAACATGGGTTACTAGTACGAAGGACGAAACTGGTAATTGGAATTAGGTACAATATTCTATAGTGCGATAATATGCACATTAGAACTGAAGGCTGTATCAAAATGAACGGCTACAATTTAAAAAAAAAATGTTTTAAATATCTATATTATGATTATTTTTCAATTTAACTTCATTCTCTATATTGTACGCTAATGTTCTGTAGACAGTATTATATACACTGCATAATTAATACGTCCGAATGGATAACTCAGTTCGCGAGTAAAAACACTCATTCTTAATACTGTACTGTATTTTGATTAAACAAAAAGTAATGAAAATTATCAAACTCAAAAGCATGATATTTTCTAGTTTACGTAAATGGATGAACTACTTTTCTTCCCTCCTATACCTAGTAAAGTGATTTGTTTGTATTTTACGCCAGTATCATCGAAGTCCAGTCGTGGAAGGGGGTAGAAAAGGTGTTTCCGGTTGATCCAAAGGTATAGTCAGGTTAATATTAAAAATGTTAGTAAAAATAAAATGATGTCCCTGTATAATTTTTATGGGCCTAGTCTCCGTTGCAGTCTTCCTCTATGTAGGTAAGTAGCTTCGCAAGACTGTCCACAAGTAGCATACATTTAGGCGCTCTTTTTTACTATGCATGCGCAATGCGTTGTATCTGGAACTTCGTAAAATTAGGTGGCCCAAGTTTTGTTTGTGGGTCTGCACTGTTTGGTAGACTACAGTGTACACTGCACGCTATAGTTGATAGGGGGCGACTGAAGTTCTGTGTTTGTAGGTTCCTTGTATAGAGGGCTTTGTGATATATTAATGGCTTTTAATGCCATTTTACTTTGTGCAAATTGATAGCCGCATTTTCCGCTCAATTTCATCAGTTTGCACGCACTCTGCAATTCAAATCACTGAGTTCTGAATAAATTTGTCGACAAAACGCGTTGTAAGCGAAAGTAAAGTATTACTGATTTGAAGAAGATAACAGAAATCAGATAGTGCTTCATGTATACGATAGTAATGTGGACGTTTATCCTATCGTGTTACCAGATTTTATGTTTTTCCTCCTCACTTCATGTGATGCAAAAACCTTTCTCAAGCCCAAATTTGTTCTTACGGACAGGGAAAACAAGTTGCTTCCTGAAAACGATTATTCTGTCACAAAGTTTCGTACAGTCATCAAAGAAAATGAATTTTATCGTCTGTATGAAATTATTTTCAATGGAATTAGCAATAGCTAACAAAGCAATAACTAAGAAATTAAAGTGACTGTTTTTTCTGCCCAATAATTTGAATATTTCCCAGTAGGCCTATATGGCTAACATTTTGTTCTTCTTATGGTAAGTCTGCTGGCTCTTCAGCTTTCACAGCATATTCAAGTACGTATAAGAATATTTTAGGGTCTTTTGTGCATGTACTTCTGAACACTACTTATAACAAGAATTGTCTCTTCAAATAAAATTATCAGTTAAGAGTTAATTCTAGGCAGGCCCAAGTTTCCGATAAGTAAGTCACTGGCTTCGGTGCAGTGAAGTTTATCAGTTACTCGTCTGGGGATGGAAACTTGCAGGAAGGCACACCCGATAACATTGGATTGACGAATGCCACCCGGTAACATTAGGGACTGCAATCATCATTGCACATATGGCACACAATGTGCCAATGTCATCCTATAGGCACTTTTTATTCCGTGTCCGGGTCCTCGAAAAGCCTCCCAGGCCTATCCATCCTAGGACTATACCAGGGGCGGCCCGTCCTTATGTGCTACAGTGCTACAGCACAATGATAATTTTTGCTCAAATAATGTATTTGCAATACCACCATAGTATCTGATCTGCCATTTGACAATTTTCCGTGGTTATGTTCATGACGCGTTAGAGAGTGTTTAGTCTTCGCTCTTAGCTCTTTGGTGCCTCAGGGGGTACAATGTGCTACTCAAAACTCTACATGAGAATGTAGACAATTAATGCGCATGTGCGAAGCTGAAATCACTGCCCTGATTGGCTATTTTTACGCGGGGAAGTGCTGTAGTCAGCTTCAGCACAACACAGCTTGGAGATTGCAAAAGTAAAGCGTAACGAGAGAATGCTTGTTTGTGGAAGAACTCGGAACTATTTACAATGTAGGCCTATTTGATAATTCAAGTGTCCGACTGCTGCTGCCGTCTACCTGGTTTTTGAGGTTCCTCCTGAATCAGTCAGCAAGCGACGGAGAATGGAATCCCAGAAAACTGAAGCCAAGGAAGCATGTGACCGTATAATTCAGAAAACTACTCACCGTTTCCAGTCTTTGAGCTATCTAGATGCAACAAAATTCTTAAACAGCAAATTTTCTGGCAATTTTTCGATAGCCTAATTTTCCTGAACGCGAACTTGAAGTTGCTGTCAACAGCTATAATGTACTGAACAAAAGAGTGTTAAAGACACAACTTTGAGTTCTATACGGAACACCTGCCTTCCGGAATATAGATAGAGCTGTTCAATTGTTACGATACATAGCCTCCAATAATTCACAGGATCCATTCTGTGAAGTAACACTGTCAATAGAAAAGAGTATGATATCCAAGTTGAAGGGTTTAACACCAGGGTAATTGACAGGTTCTGCAGTAGGAAGGAACGTCGTATGGATTTCATATTTCGTCACTAGGCGAGTCTGAAATTAAGATAAATACATATAAGTGTATACAGTAGGCCAATATAGAAATTGTAGCACACTCATTATTTTGACCACCAGCCGCTACTGGACTATACTCAATCGTAGTTTTTGGTGTCCTAATTAAGAGCGTGGGACTCGTGTCCTGCGTTTGGGCTCGTCACGGAGAAGTCGTTTCGGCTGTTATTGCCTCCCTAGTCTGAAACGTCGTATCGGCTCTTGGGTGTGTGTTGTGAATCCGACTTCCTTCCTGAAATGTGGGCAATTTTGATAATACAGAAGACCGGACTACAAACTGATGCGAATCGTTTCATGCGAAATTCAACCAGCCCATCCTAATATAGCCTGTATCATTTCCTGGAAGTATTGAAGGAAATTCAAGACGCATATCTAAAGCTTCGAAGCAATAACGGACAGAAGAAAATCAAAGAAACGGAACACAGTTATTGAGGCAGCCATAAATGGCTTCCAACAAGGGAAAATCTCTCGACTGCAGTACATAAAAAAGTGAGCTACAGATTTTCAAGTCGATATTTATAACATGGATGAAACATACTTCTTGGGGCAGCAAAGGCTTTTATCTTCCATTAATATGAATACCCTTCAGCCTGTCTCTCTCAACAACAAAATAATTCCTTTCAGTGTTACTGTAAAAAATCTCGGCATCTATATCGACTCTAATATGAACTGGAATACGCAAATCAGATATATCTGTAGAAAAGTTTTCTCTATCATGCATTCTTTGAAACGCCTGAAAAATTTCCTTCCTACTAAACTCAAACAAATTCTAGTACAGACTCTTGTAATGCCTCACTTTGACTATTGTGATGTTTTATATAGCGACCTAAGTGCATAATGTCTGCGTCCGCTTTATTTTCAATATCCGCCGACATAATCATATATCGGAATATTTTCTACGACTCTCCTGGCTCCGCTTGCAAGATCGACGTTTTGTACATTCTCTTTGCCTGCTATATCGAATTATACATGATTCCACACCCAACTACCTTGCCTCTCGGTTTACTCTCCTAGCTTCACATCATAATCGAAATACACGTTCACAGCACAATCTGTTGCTATCAATACCACGTCATCAGACATCTCTGTACTCAAGTTCTTTTTCAATAGCCATGGCCCGCTCTTGGAATTCGCTGCCGCTGGAAATCAGGGGTAGTCTTAGTCCTCAGTTGTTTAAAATTAGGTTGTTTAGAAACATTTTAAATGCAAAGAATTAGTTTTTTAGGTATAATTTGTATTTATTATTATTATTATTATTATTACTATTATTTTACACAGTCATTACTTTATTTTTCCATTAACACATATCTAGGTACTTGGCATTGTCGCAATGTAACACGTGCTCTGCTGATCATACTAATTCTACTATTCCTTTAGTTGTGAGATTATATTCATATGTATTAATTCTTTTTTTTAAGTTAATACTGTATACTAGAATGTATTTTCCTCTTTGTGATTATGTATTCAGTCTCTTTTTTATTATATATTTTTTATTATTGTTATTTTAAAGTTAATACTGATTGTGTATATGTATTCAATCTCTCCTTTTTACTTAATTATGTTTGTTATTATTTTTAAGTCAATATTTGCATACAGGTATGCATTTTTCTGTATGTGATTTGATCCTGGTTGAGTGGAAGAGAAGGCCTGATGGCCTTAACTCTGCCAGGGAAAATAAAACTATTATTATTATTACTTTATGCTAACATTATTTTTATAACTTAGACGAAACGTTCTTCGTTAACAACATTTTTAACCATGTCGATATTTTAGTGCTAAGTCTATTAATTGCGAAGCAGGAGCCAATACGACCAGTCTTCAAGGTTAAAGCGGGAGCCGAAACGACCGTCCTTATAGAGTATGTTACTGCGGGAGCCAGAACAACCAGCCCCAATCAACAGCCAAAAGTCAAAACAGGTTATTGGGAGCCGAAACGACCTCATTCGCTCATTAGCCGATTGAACCATACCTGCAGGACCCAGAGAAAGTGGTTCGCTCGTCAACGTCGTAATCACGAATGCCCCCCCCCCTCAAACGAGTCATCCGTCGGACAATCGTAACAGGGCGCATAATGAACCTGAAGTGCAAGATTCCATCCCGGACGCAGCCCTCGTAAAATCGGACAGAGAGACTGATGGTAATCTACTTCAATTAAAATTTAGCATAAAAACTTAATATTTCTATTCAGTGTGAAATACAAACAAAATATATTTAGTTTGCTCACGTGTGTAATCTCGTTTCTAGTATTCATGTTACAATCACTTCAAATACATTGACGGGGATATAACTTCATTACCCACACAAGTTTCATTTTACTCTCCATTATGCATTCAATATTCTGGTGTCCCGCTATTTTCGTGGAATTTCTAATATTTGGAACATTGAAATATGAAGTGAAGTACCCGTTTTCGTAAATGTGTGAAATTGCTTAAAAATAGTTCACTGCAACTTGTACAATCGATCAGTCCTAATGAAATGAAGGAGTACATGAGAGCGGAATAAGCAGACCTGATTTTCGAATACGGATGAGCCAATGGGAACAGTAGACAAAATCACAGATTGTATCGGCCAAGTACCCACGTAGGAGACATCCGGTCCATACCATTTTTCCACGACTGTTCCAAAAATTAAGGGAAGGAGGGCACGTGGTGCCAAATTACAATTCCATTTCCACACAACTATTTTTGCTTATAACTTTCGACTCAGTCACTTCCGGACCATGGTTCCTTATCTCAAATTGATATACAGTATGTACCTTCGCTATGATCCCTGAAAGTTGTAACACCAATTCGGAAACACCCTGTAGAATATGAAATACTTCGGTTTCATGTTTTCAATGCAGATTATAATAAACTGGTACATTAAGTAGAAAAGGGGTAACAATATTTGCTTTAACATCAGTGTTAATCACATACTATTGTTGGTTCACTATTGCAACCTGTATACCTGTTTTCCAAATGTTGAATCTTTTATAATAATGTTATTATTTTAGGAAAATATTATTGATGTGATTTATACTTTACAGTTACCCGATTTATGTTGTTTCTTTTAATTACAAAAGTTGTATGTTCTGATAATAATAATAATAATAATAATAATAATAATAATGATAATAATAATACTAATAATATATATTATTATTATTATCGAAATTTAAAAATTACCTTTTAAACAATATTGCTCTGCATAACACTTTATAGGTGAAAGAAAATGTTGTTTCTACACTTGAGATACGTTAATACATTGTATTTTTTGGACAACATATTATTCACGTTTGTCCTTCAGGATGAAGATTATTAATTTATTTGCTCGGGCTATATTGAATAATTTCCAACTAATACGATGTGTGAATAATTTCAAGGGAAAAATTGTTCCAGGGCCGGGTATCGATCCCGGGACCCTTCGCTTAGGGCACGAATGCTCTACTGACTGAGCTACCCCAGGACACCGTCACAATTCTTCCCTTTATATCCACACAACTCAAATTGGCTGATTGTAGGTTCAGAAGGAAGGGAAAGGAACAGAAAATTTTTGAAATAAAAAAATCAAGAATATCGTATCTAAAGGCGAGGTTAGTGACACGAGTATGGTGAGTGTACACGAAAGCAGCGAGGCAAGTGTAAAAGTATTAAATTCGGCGAAAATTTCTGGAAAGCAGGTAGTGACGTCATCTGAAGGAGAAGTAGGAGTGACGCAAACCGGTATTCAGCAAGTACAGCAGAACATGACCTCAGTGCAATCGAATGAAAATAGTGAAATCAGATGGCAGCAATTCCGAAGTGGTTGAACGAACAAGATCCAAATCGAGGCTGACGACAAGTAGAGTAACACAAGTAGGAGATAGTTCAGGAAGCAGTGATGAAGGAAGAGGGGAAAACGAGGTGAAAAAGCAGTATTACTTAAGGAAATGGTGTGGAGGGGAAATAAATCGTGAGAAAAGAAAAATAATACCTAAAATGAAGTTTTTATTTATTTTTTATTTGGTTATTTTACGACGCTGTATCAACATCTAGGTTATTTAGCGTCTGAATGATATGGTGATAATGCCGGTGAAATGAGTCCGGGGTCCAGCACCGAAAGTTACCCAGCATTTGCTATTATTGGGTTGAGGGAAAACCCCGGAAAAACCTCAACCAGGTAACTTGCCCCGACCGGGATTCGAACCCGGGCCACCTGGTTTCGCAGCCAGAAGCGCTGACCATTACTCCACAGGTGTGGACTAAAAAGAAGTAGCAGTGTGGAAAAGTTATCAGTGGAAAGTGTAAATAGTTAGAGATGTGAAGTGAGGGGAAATGTGTCAAACATGAGGGGGGGGTGAAGAATTAGAAGTATAATATTTTTGGTGTAATAATGGGTGAGGAGTAGGGTTAGTGGATGAATTGATGACGGACAAGAAAAGACTAGTGGAAGAACTGAATAATAAATTAAAAATAAGTAATGACCTAAATGACTTGTACGAGAGGCGTTGTAAAACGGGGAGACGGCACTGTACACTAATAATGTGAAGTGCTGCCTCACCAAAAGGTATGTTGCTTAAAGACAAATATAATCATTCATTCATTCATTCAAGAACCTTGAATAATTGCAGCGCGTTCTTCTTTCCTTCGAATGTCATTAATTTCAGTGGGTTTGTCTTTGAGATATTTCAAAACAAAAAGTTCTTCGTAGATTGAGCCAAGGATATAGACTCTTTTTTTTCGAAGTACTAATTTTCAACGATATTGTGACTTACAGCTTTTATATGTTCAGTCTTCAATTCTGATTCAATTATTTGAGGTAAAACCTCGGAGAAACCTCGACCAGTTAAACTGTCCCAAACCAGGAGGTGAATTCGGGCTTGCTGGTTTCATGGTCATATATGCTAACCCTTACTCCACAGCAGTGACTAAAAATATTAGTACAGAGTTCATAATGATTTTCTAAGCACATTCCTTTCTTTTTCAATAAGCCGCAAGACTCATGATAAGACTGCTTTATGTCTGGTTAATAGTTTGAAAATTAATTCACGTGTAACGAGAGTTCAGAATTAGCGAAAATTAATCCTTGAAGAAAAAACTATCTTTCCTGATATCAGCCCACGCTGTTCATTGTGCTGAAGTCTTTAAGGCCCGATTGTTTAAACCATTTAATCTTAGATCAGAGGTTAAATTGATCCTTGTTTCAGCTGAACTTGGAATTTTGTGTTGTATAAAGTTTAATCTGAGATTAATTTGTCTCAAACTAAAGTCAACTTTAACTGAAGAAATTTCTCCGATTAAGTTAGATGATCCAAGTTCAGTTATTTCCTTTCTGTTTGAAATATACGAGTGACAGATTGTGCAAATAAAATATCCATTATTATTAATATTAATAGATATGTTAGGTACATTTATATATATTTCTTTCAATTTCTTGCCTTAATACACAATCTTATATTTTATAAGGCTCTATCGTGTTCAGCAGTATCAAATAACATAACCTATAATTATATTATGTTTATAACAACCATTAATTATTAATGGATATGATAGGTACATTCATAAATGTTCAATTAACTGTATTACTAAACGAAAATTGTCGTTTTATAAAGCTTTATTATGTTTAGCACTATCAAACACCATAACATGACAACAACTTGGAGAACAGTCAACCTTCTTCTTATTGTCCGCCATTATTTACATTGCAAAAAAAAACCAGTGTCTCCAACAGAGTGTAATGCGGAAAGTCACGAAAAAGTAGTTGTAAAGTCCCTAGATTTCTCATTATCAACAAAGAAAGATTAAATTTTGTCACTATGGGGTGCTAAAAAGGTCACTAAATCCCTATTTAAGCAATATAAAAGTTAAAAGAAATTGTTGTTGAAAAAGAGTTAAAATCGCTAGATTGGCAACACTGAACAAACCTGTATAACATGGTCCGCGCATCACGTATTTCACCTGTTTATGTGATGTTGCCAAATCCTTTTCACGTGAACTTAGATTGCATTTGAACCAAGGTAATTTGATCGCAGAAAAGTTTTATACAATAGAAGAAGTGTCTGAACTCGGTTTACTTTTCGATCTTCGATCAAAGTTGATCTTTAGTCAGGGAGTTTTATACAATTGGGCCTGAGTGCCATTGCACAAGACGCAAACAGTTGAGCTTTTAAATCCGTCACCGCTCGAAAAACACACTGTAGATTTAAATCTTTCACACGTGCAGTGCAACCGAGAGAGTCGGCCACAGACCGCCGCGCCATTGTGACTCGGTTGGATTGCAGATTCCAGCTCACAAGGCACTGAAGCTCTGTTCACAGAGAAGTTAACGAGCCGCATTGATTTTGCTTTTTATCACACGTTCGTGACACTCGAATGGTTTCGAGTGGCTTTGTGGGCAATTAAACAAAGTGAAATCGCAACAAAATGAACTGAATCCATTATAAAATTATACAGTGTATATCGATTTAAATTAGGAAATCGTTTTTGTTTCAAAAAGAATTGCACGGTTTATTTTTCATTATTTATCTAAAATAAAACAAAACGTCATGTAGATATTTTCCTGATTTAATTTGAACTAAATTGACATTGAATATTCTTTATTTCAACCAAAGACCTATTAATATTTTTATTTTTAATTATTAATTTAACTTTCTTCCGCTGTTGTGTGTGAATAGCACGTGTGCTTCCCGACCAAGCAGTCCGAGGTACGATTCCTGGCGTGGGCAAAGGAAGAAATTTACCTTCCGTTTCACGGGACTGTGTGTTTTTATGTTCTCTTATGATTGTCCTGTGATGTCTCTGCAGTGGTCCTGTGCCATGCTAATCCCATGACCAGGGAGCCAGCACTTGTGAGATGTTTAGTGTGTGATTTGGTGATTCTCCCTCCCCTAACCACAGTGGGGTGTAGACGGAAAAGGGGATAAGTTAAAACCAATAAGAGAGAAGAAAAAAAAAAAACTTTCACCGTGTCGGGTGGCTATACACGCTTTTAGCCCGCTTCCCTTAGGCAGCGCAATCCGAAGGTTTGTGGGTTCGAATCCCGCCACGGGCATGGATGGATGTCCCTTGCTAATGTACTGTCCTGTGTGTGTTTCAGTGGAGGCCCCTACGCTCTGCTGACCCCAGGCTAGGGAAAGCTCAAATACATGTCGGTGTTTAGTGTGAGTGTCCTTCACCTACAGGAATTGATACGTAAGACTTATTACAGGGGAGGTCAAACAAGCGATGAAAGAAAAGAAACTTTCATAATTTTGCTGTAAATTGAATTGTATATACACTGAATCATATCACCGTCCTTCGCAAGTCTTTCCTGGCTCCGACTTAAAGAACGCAGAACTTTACACTCTTTGTCTTTACTCTTTCGAATTCTGCACACCTCAACACCAAATTACCTTTCGTCTCGTTTCTCTTATCTATACTCTAACCATGACGTAAATACCAGATCACTTATCTGTGGCACGCTAAGTATACCTCTTCATAGAACACCTTGTTATTCATCATCTTTTACAGTATCCACCTCGCGTCAATGGAATTCCTTGTCACAAAGTATTAGGGGCTGCAAGACAATAAACACGTTTAAAAACAGCTTAAAAGATAACCTTATTAGCATTTCACTCCAATCATATTGATTTAAACTATCACCGACTGCATTGTTACTTCTTTCTTTAGACATCATCCTGATAGTGCTGTATTTTCAAAATTGTCTCATAATAATCTCTTTCTATTATCTAATATTGTTTGAAATATATTAACATTCTATGTATTTTATCTTAATTCTGCTACACAGTTTATTACAATGTTTAATTAATAGTCCATTGTATTTTGTTGTTTAATTCGTA
The DNA here is from genome assembly GCF_040183065.1 of Periplaneta americana. Taxonomy (NCBI): domain Eukaryota; kingdom Metazoa; phylum Arthropoda; class Insecta; order Blattodea; family Blattidae; genus Periplaneta; species Periplaneta americana. The sequence goes on along the minus strand of NC_091126.1, from coordinate 11,351,709 downwards.
AATAACTCTTGTATACATGTAACTCTCTTCTAAATCAAATTGTTGATTTCTTTGTAAGTTCATGCATATGTATATATACTTTTTGCTGGTTGAGTGGAAGAGAAGGCCTTACAGCCTTAACTCTGCCGCTAAAATAAATTATTATTATTATTATTATTATTATTATTATTATTATTATTATTATTATTATACGAAAAAAATTAACCAAATACTTGAGAAGAAATTGCTAAATAAATTATATGTGTGTTTATGAAAAATGCAAGTAATGCAACTGTGCAGATTTCAACAGCTTATTCCTTCGATAGAGTATAAGAAAAATTCTAATAGGTCTATCAAATTAGTCCCAAATGAATACGTTTCTTAGAAAGAAGTCATTTTCCCTTAAATGTTGCTCGGTAAGTAGGCCTACTATCCGTAAGATTATGGTTTTCACTCTTATCAACAGAGAAACTGATAAGGAATAATTTATCCCTCTGCCATTTTTAATAAAATGTAGGCTTACGGTTTTCTTGTAAATCAGATAAAAATATTATCACATAGCCTATCGTTATTGCCTGCATTAGGAAGTATCATAGCAACTAAAGGACGCAATGCTACTATTGACGCCTGAGTTTGTGTGATCCGGCGATGCACTGTTGTCAAACTACGCAGACGTTCTGCCTGATTTTCAAATTAATCATGCACTTAATTACAAGCGCATAATAGGTTTATATATACACAGGGTGTAAACGACACAGACTGCCAAAAAATACTGATGTGTAGAGCATAAATAACAGAAGAAAAAAGTCAAATGTTGTTTTTGCGTAACTGTCATGGTTTTTAAAAAATGTGTTTTGTGAGTCTAACTTTTTTGAAAAAGAGAATAGAAAGTCATTATTTAGGCTACTTTGCCCAGTATGTACGCTGAAGCAGTCGTTTGTTACTCAGTTGTGTATTGGTATGTGTTGGGTGCAATGTGAACAAATAATTAAACTACTAGCAATCTTAAAAACATGCTATTCTACAAATTGCAAATAAATTATAAGAAATAATTAAATTTCACTACATATTTTCTTCAGTAGATTGATATAAATAATAATAATAATAATAATAATAATAATAATAATAATAATAATAATCCGTGGCGCTATAGCCCACGAGGGGCCAAGACCGACCAGCCGACTGCTGGACTCACGGTCACATGCCGAAGCAGAGGTGGGCGATCATCCAACCAGAATGGAGGTATCGCGTGGCTAGCACGATGAACACCCCAGCCGTTACATCTGGTTTGCGTAACCGGATTTCGCTACCTATCATAGCTCCCTAAGTGAATCACGATGCTGGGTGGGCACCGGTCCCATACACTGGCCGAAATTTCATGAGAAAATTTCTTCCTCCGTGAGGACTCGAACCAGCGCGCATTCCGTAACGCTAAACCCAGGCAAGATGCCTTAGACCACGACGCCACGGCGCGGGACAAATTGATATACACTGCATATAAAATTTTAGCAGTTTGTATCGTTTACACCCTGTATATATTAATGTAGGCCCGATTCTATACCCTTTCAATCTCCACAGGTAAATTACTTCCACTCTGTATATCACCCATAAGAGCAGAATTATACAGTATAACACACACAAATAAACACATAAATAATGTACCAAAACGGACAGACAGTATTGCCGAAATCACTTTTCCAATATCGGGGAAGTTAAAAGCGTGTACTTCCGTGAAGTCTCTAAATCAAATTTTCAGCATTACAATATCTGCATTTCGCATAATGAAAACATTTAAGAGTCGTCCAGTTCTAATGCCCATTAAATCAGGAAATGAAGAAAACGTTTTCTGGCAAAATGCTCAATGCTTGACTGGATATCTTGTTAATATTATCAAACAATGAACTCTTGTTCCAATATCAATGGAGTGAACATTTTTAATTAGTTATTTTACGACGCTTTATCAACTGCTGTGATTATTTATTTATTTATTTATAATAATAATAATAATAATAATAATAATAATAATAATAATAATAATAATAATGACTTAATTTAACCTAGCAGAGTTAAGGCCGTAAGGCAGGATTAAAACTTCCTTACACAGTTAAACATAAAACTGGATCGGAATTAAGTAATTACATACTGATACAATTTCGGTACATAATGAGATCAAAAGAGGTAGCTGCATAAAATTTACCTCATAAAAAAAATGAACATAGTGAAAAACATATTAAAGTTCTTAGAATCAAATACGAATCACATAAAAACAGAAGCCGATAATTCAATAAAAAATGTACACAGTAAAAATAAAAATAAACGCATTAGTATACATATTAGTATTAGATTACAATTAAGTAGGATTTACATAATTAAACCAGAAACCGACAATTGAATAAAATGTACACAAAAAATAGATTAATAATAAAAAAACAACACGGTGAGATACATATTGGCGTTAAGTGATAAATAAACACGATTTAGATAATAAAAATATTTATTTATTTATTTATTTATTTATTTAACCTGGTAGAGATAAGGCCATCAGTCCTTCTCTTCCCCTCTACCAGGGGATTACAACTACAATATTAAGAATAGAATTACAATTATAATTACAATTAATATTAAATTTACAGATGCTGATTAATAAAAGCTAGACAGTTTATTGTAAAAGTTAAGCAGAGAGAAGCATTTCTTTCATTATCTGGCGTCTGAATGAATTAAAGGTGATAATGCCAGCGAAATGAGTCCAGAATCCGGCACCGAAAGTTACCCAACATTTGTTCTTAATGGGTTCAGGGAGAACCCCGGAAAAAACCCCAACCAGGTAACTTGTACACAACAGGATTTGAACCCGGGCCCGCTCGTTTCACGGTCAAGCATGCTAACCGCTAGTCCGCAGCATTGGACTGGAACGGGCATAATTTCATGAAAAATAACAAGGAAAAATTAATTTTTATTGTGGATATAGTACTGTAGTGAATGTGTCTATTGGAATTGTATACAGAGTGTTTCCAAAATACGGGGCATAATTTCAGGTATTTATTTCCCACATGTAGACAATCAAAATAGTTCATTACAACATGTGTCCGGAAATGCTTCATTTCCGAGTTATGGCCTTCACAACATTGAAATTCACCGGAACGTTTTTCTTTCCGCAGGTCGTTGTCATTACAGAAGATGTTCAAAATGTCCACCTCCTGCTTGAATACAGACCTCACATCGATGTCTCATTGACCTGCGAACACGATCCCAAACTCCAGGAGTATTGCGTATGTCCTCAGAATATGCCACAATTCGATTCCGAAGGGATTCCAAATCAGGCACCGGAGACGAATAAACCAATGATTTTAAATGGCCCCACAAGTAGAAATCGAGAGGGTTCAGATCAGGTGAGCGTGGAGGCCAAGCAATTGGGCCACCTCTACCTATCCATCGATCAGGAAACCTTCGATCCAAGTACCGGCGAGCCGTACGACTGAAGTGTGTAGGAGCGCAATCATGCAAGAAGTGAATGTGTTGACGATTGATCAGTGGAGTGTCTTCTAAAATATGAGGTATGGTGTTTTACGGGAAGTTTGTGTACGCCTGCCCCGTATGTCTGTTTACAAGTACATGGTGTCCAACTAATCGATCACCAATGATACCGGCCCACATGTTGAGGGAGAATAGCACCTGGTGATGAGATGGAACAGTTGCACGTGGGTTTTCACACGCCCATACATGCTGATTGTGGAAATTTGTTATGCCATCTCGTGTGAACTGTGCTTCATCTGTAAATAATACTAAGGCAGGAAAGTTCGGATTTACACCACACTGCTGCAAGAACCACTGACAGAACCTAACTCGTGCAGGGTAATCTGCTGGTGACAGGGCCTGTACACGTTGCAAATGATAAGGATACAATTGATACTCTTTCAACAGTCTCCAGACAGTCGTATGAGGAACACTGACTTGCAACGCTACCCTTCGTGTGCTGATAGAAGGAGTCATGTTCACAACCTCCAGAATCTCCTCCTGTACTTCTGGAGTTGTAGATCTTGATCGTCCCCTTCCCAAACCAGGAGAGTTAAATTTTCCATACTCTCACAGACGGTAATCGAGACGTACAAATGTCTTCCGATCTGGACATTGTCGCTGTGGGTACCTCTCCTGGTACAAACGACGAGCCAGCGCAGCATTGCCGTCCGCCTTACCGTACATGAAGTGTATCTCTGCCAGCTCTTGATTTGAATACATGTCGCACAGTCTAACGCCTACACAACACTGAATGTAACCTTCGCCTCGGAATGAACTGTCAGAGTGCCCTCTTAATGTCTCCTTTGACGGCAACGACCTGCGGAAAGAAAAACGTTCCGGTGAATTTCAATGTTGTGAAGGCCATAACTCGGAAATAAAGCATTTCCGGACACATGTTGTAATGAACCATTTTGATTGTCTACATGCGGGAAATACATACCTGAAATTATGCCCCGTATTTTTGAAACACTCTGTATAGTATATTAATATTGGAATATGGAACATATGTGGATGTGGTGACTTTTGGAATATTATGATTAAGATTTTGTACATTTTGGCTTATTAGGAAAGTTATTTTCACTACTCTAGGAGCACATATAAATAGCACTGCATTAATAGATGTCAGATGAAATGGGTCACGCTCTGAAATTTCTGTTTCTTCTTTCTTCTCCCTTCTTCATTTCTGTTACTTTGAGTCTGTTTGTCTCCATCATCATTATTTTCCGGGAGTTTGGCGTAGATTGCAAGGTATTCCTGGGTTTTTTAAGTTTTCAAAGCCGCTTGTTATTGCTATGTAGTTTCTATTTTTGACCGTAGCCCCTAATTTCTCTACAGCTGTACCAGATTTTTGTTCCTTTGCCGTTCTTAAAAATAGATTTATACTGTCCTATGTCAGTTGTGTAGTTTAGCTCGCCTTTCATTAAGATACCAGATGTTCCCTCTTAATATAAATTCTCTTTGAGGGTGTGAATTTAAAATGCCACACACTAGACGGCTTCAGTATCCATTATAATTCTCGTTTTCAATTGTGGACAAGCACCTGGTCTCCAAGATATTTTACTGTGCCATGTTCTTCAGTGAGGGGTATAAATTTTAAGCAATAACCAAATATGTGGCTATTAATTCTCTGCAATGTTCCGTGTTCAGTAACCTCGTGTTTTTTTTTAATTAGGCCTTCTTTTCTACTGCATTAATTCATACTCTATATCAGTGATGTCAAAGCAAGCGCATTTTCCTGACCATGACGTCGTGCGCGGGCAGCAAGCGCTAGGTATGGAAAGAGGAAGGGCTGTGTATATGAATAAGCAACCTGTTGGATTAAGAAAACAGTGGTGCACAAACTTCAAACGGAACGTGAAATTTTATGTCGTTATTTTTATGTGGCTTCTTTCTGTTTACTATTATCTATATTGTCTGTAAAACAAAAGTATTGACACTGATTTCTTAATATTGCACTTGTGTTTTAAATCTTAATGACATAATAGAGAGTTAAGAAGGAATATTCACATAAATTCCATAGTTGTATAATATTATACTGTATTAAGTGGATGAATCACATCATTTATAAAGAAAGTGATATTCCAAAGAAAGAGATTGAGTATGACATGATAAGTTGGAATTTATATTGATGGTATTTTTAGCCTTACAAAAGTAATCAATAAACTAATCAAACAATATTACAGTACAAAGCAAAGTTACCTAGGTACTGTATCTGTTTTAAGTGCAACTAATATTACATAACAAAACTCTTATCGTATTAAGGCCTCCCCAAACAGACGCGATGCGGAATGCGTTACGATTTCGCGATAATGCAATATCACACTATCGCGAAGAGGTGCCCAAACTGGCGCGTCCGCAATGTACGATATTCTAACGTCCCCAGCCAATCAGATTATCGTAATGGGTGACCACATATGCGGATTTTAGTTTTCCAGCCACAGCGCAAAGACCAGTTACCTTCAGCAGGTGTATATCACTTGTGCTCACAGATTGCGATTTCGGATTACTTGTAAACGAAAGTGGTATTTTTTTATAGAGTTCGTAAAGGAAAATCCGTGGCATGGAAAAGGAGAAGAAATGGAAGGAGACAGCTACAAAGTTAGATGTAAACAATAAGCGCAATTATTTATTTATAATTTGATGTCATGCTGGCTTGTAGACTGACGCGGGGTTCAAGCTAGAAAATAAATAACTGTCGCAAAAATGCACAAATGAAAAAATATATTTGTGCAAATTCCAAAATGCTTGTACAATATTATAAATAATTGTGCAGAAATATAAAATTAATAAAGTATGTGGAAACAAAAAGTTATGTAATTTGTTTGTCGGAGTTTTATTATTTTCAATATCTTACCACACTCTAGATATACTTATGTAAGTAAATCATTAGACGTAGGTATGTTTAGAATAAATTACTACTGAATTTACTTCACATTAAAATTCGTTATTTTATGAGTACTCTAAACATTGAAATTCTTTACTAGTAGGCTAACTATTTTTACTGAAAGGCGGTTTCTAATTCCAGTTTTTACAAGATTCGTGCAACTAAATGCTCGCTCACAATTTGCAGTATGCGATGGAATTATATAAATCAATTAGAAGAAATTGTTCACTTAACTTACATGAATTGCACCACTCTTTGAAATCAATTTCTGAACATCTATTGCTCAATACTTTTTTTTTAACATGCCCATTCTATGATGCCATTAGCATTTCATTTAAATTCAAATTAGTTCATACACATCTCTGATTTCATTTTCTCTATTACCATCTTCGTTTCTGAACTCCAATGTGGTTGTCGCATTTTTACACATTTATATTCAAAGTCTGTTACATTTTTTAGAAGTGGAGTAGCAAAATGCGACTGTGGCTTAAACCCTGGATTTACGTCTACAGCGGTTTCATTTTTAAGCAGTTCGACTGAAGTAGGCTGCAAATTTTCCAGCTAAAAGCACAATGGAATGTTTCTTCAAATATGTGAAGTAAGATGACCCAGCACTGTCAGGACACTTGATGGTGACGTGTTTCCCATCTATGGCGTCAACACGGTTTGGAAAACCCGATTTTTTCTTCAAATCGTTGAGCTCAACTTTCCCGTAGTCGTCGTGAAGGTTCTGGCATGAATTCAGATCTCATGTTTTCTCACATAGCTGCACAAACTTCCATCACAGTTGCACTAATGGTTGAAAACCAACCCTAAAACTATGGCCTGTTGGTGTACAAACTATCTCCAGTCGCTAAAAATCTGAAAGAAGAAGAAAAACATATTAACACTGTGATAGGACAAAATCAAACATAAATAATTGGTAGGCCTATCTCTTTTACTTTCAGCCGATGCTGTGAAAAATAGATGGAAAAACATGAGAGATTGTTATTTTTGTTACTTAGAGCAAAAAATCGCTGACAATGAAGATCAAGGTGAAATACAATATGATTTTCTTCAAAGAAGTTTTTTGCTGATTTAAATTAGGCGAACTTATATTTTTCATGTTTATATTACCGGTACCTCTACTTTTTGATTCATTATTTTTTGTTTAAAATGTAGGCCTAAGCATTTAAACTGTTCACACTCCACAAATTTATTTTTCATAGTTTCAGATGTAATTAAATTTCATTTTGTGTTTAATTCTTGTAAATTCAGGAAGTATACTTCATATGTTATTCTTTTTAGAGAAAGTCAGTATTAAATTTGAATATTTTTATGACTGGTAACTGATTTGGGTCGTTAAGCTAAATTAAATATGTTTCTTACATACATTACTGTGTTTCGCTTATCTTATTGCGATTGCAAGTCATTTTTCGGGTGGGTTCGAGTTACGCCAATTAATATGCTTCTTCGTTATGTCTTCCGTTACTTTACCCAGAATCTCGTCAAACATTGAGCTGTCATCCTGAAATATATATAAAAATGTTTTTCATCTCTAATTAGTTGTTGAACTAAGGTATAAAATTCATCTTTTTCTTCCCTTGTGGCATTTAACTCGTGAATCCACAACCTCCTGCAACAAAAAGAGCAAATTAAAAAAAAAATAAAGTTTATAATCGGGTAGGCGTACTTGTTATTTATTTCACGTTCTTGGCAAAGAAAAGCTAAATCATCACTTTATACCTTTTTATATTGTTTATCTTAACCATACATGACTACCATGGACTTACCTGCGCCTGCTTTGCCTGCGACGATTCTCATCCAAGAAAGAGAAGTTCCTCTTCCTTTGCAGGTGAATCCATAAATGACACACTTCAACCCAGCATCAAAATAAACGCGTGGCGTTCTCGCGATCTACATCTCCGGGAGAATAGAACGCAAAATCGTCGCGTTCTACTTGCTGCGATAATAACGCATATTGCGATAATCGCGTGTGTGTGAACACAATCATTGAACGCAATGAAAACATTTATCGCAAAATCGTAACGCTATCGTAACGCATTCCGTATCGCGTCTGTTTGGGGGAGCCTTTATGCTTTTAAGGTGATATTTGTGACCAACTTCCTATCATCAGAATATTAAATTATTTTCTCGAAATCTGCTGAAGCTATAGAGCTGAGATTTTTACAACACATGGGCACGTATCTTTTGCTTATGATGTAACAGTAGTTGCTTTGTTAATTCATTTCCTTACAAACAATTTCCATGCGAATATTTTCAACATTTTCAATGCACTATCTTCAGTAATACGTATATACGGTATATTAGATTTACGAAAACATTCTGTAAGGCTACTAAATAAATAGGCCTATACCTGAAAATGTCACTTTTCTATACGAAAAGTTGAGAAAATATTTCTTTTGAATAAAAAATTCAAACTTGTGAAAAATGAGCATTAAAATTGAAACTTACATTCTTATAATGCACTTATACTTCTCAGGCAAATCTAAAAATTAACATGGATACAGTTTTAATAAGTTCTCTTCCCTTTATGTATTGAATCAGTGCTGGCCATCCCTGAATATAGCTCGACCAAGCGGCATATACCAGCTCTTTCGTCTGTCTCTTTCCTTTCCGCTGTAAAGCGCTCAGGCTCTCCTGGGCTCTAAAGCGCGCGCTTGCTCCTGTGGGCATCAATTGACATGCCTGCTCTATATAATATGGAGGCTATTGGAGCTATATATCATGTATTTACTGGTTTTTGGAACTGTGGGTGTATTTTAAATTCATATTAATGACATTTTAGCCAGTTTTGAAGTTTGTGTTAGGAGATGTAATATTTCATACTGAATGTAGGTAGATTGAAAACTCGATAAAAAAAATGGATTTAGTGGGTATTGGAACTGGGCACCTCTCAGAAAACAGCTCGGATTATAACTGCGTGTGAAAATATTCAGAAGTGTGTGAGGATATTTCCAGTTCATCTACCCAGCTATCTTAACAAATTGGTATCGACAGAAATAGAGTTGCAGCGACGAACACCATAGTTTGTGGGTAGCACTGCAAGTCAATACACGGTCAGAGCTACCGGCACGACCTTTGTAAGTAGTGATGAAGAAGAAGGCGGTTTGTTTGCATCAGTAATTTTATTGCGTTGGCGGCCAACTCTGCACTGAACAATGATGAAGAAAGTTTCCCTCTTGTATTAAATTTCACTTCACCACACTTGAAGCTAGTTTGGGAGAATTCCACTTTCCCACATCACTATTCTCATCTCGCGTTCTTTTTATCTAACTCGTACAATCAACAAAATCGGGAGATAAACTGCAGCACTCCGTACTCTCACATGGAGGCAACTTCCCCTTGTTAACTACCTCGGAGGCTTATGGCATGTCGCGAGCATAGATCCTATCCACTGCTACGATGAATATGACATTCGGTGGGACGAAGCCAAGGTCACGAGTGTTTCTCTTGGATTTCTTCCGTTTTTCTCTAATCATTCCACCAAAACTCCTCAGAGTTACACCACAGTCTAGTATATACAGTCGCGAAGCTCAATACGTAGTAAATATGCAAACATTAGATAGTTGCTCACCACTAGGATCGCTAATATCGCCTCATTACAGGCAATGCAAAATAGTACCGTCACAGTCTATTGTTTCTAGCACCCTCAAAACTCAAGCTCCGTGACTGTATATAGTAGACTGTGGTTACACTTCTTCGCTTTGAATATGTAGTTTTCTCGTGTGTTGCCTGCTGCTGGCACGTTTGCCTGCCGTGATACGGGTATTCCCGTGGTATATCAGGTGATAGAAAAGGTATTACTTAAATGCTAGGTGATGAGGGATAAAGTTATTTGGAATGAAGAATGTAACTAAACAATTATTAATCCATTATTTGGAATTGTTTTCGAAATAATTACAGTTGAAATATTCTAACATACGATGTTAACTAGCATTGTCCTTTGCAGAACGAAAAGTTGCATTTGTTCGGATCAAATTTCTACACATTTAAAGGGCAAAACTAAAATTCTTTGAATCATTTATTACCGTAATACACTGCGCTTTTAAATTGACTAAGAATATTTGGAATTAAATCAGCGACTTTGCAATATACGCCATGAAATGTTTAATATAAAACAATTTTCATGTCGAAAAGGAAGCAAAAACGGGCAAAATTATATTCTATTTTGTTTGAAATATCTCAAAGAATAACACCTGAAATTAATGACATTACTTACGGTTTACTCTGTATATATGAATGAATAAATATTAATAGTTAGGCCTACTTCATTCGCAAAATTGTGGTTGAACACTGCATAGGCACTCGTATTTTCAATAATCTTCAATAAAGCTAATCGTACTTGCCGTAATTTTCTCCAAACAAAACAATTTTTAGTCTATTCACGGCCAGGTGCAGGTAGGTGCCGTGACAGAAGATATTAACAGAGGACACTCTGACAGTTAATTCCGAGGCGAAGGGTACATTGAGTGTTGTGTTTGGCGTTGTACTGTGCGACATGTACTCAAATCAGGAGCTGGAGAAGCGCACTTCATGTATGTTAAGGCGGACGGCAATGCTGCGCTGGCTCGTCGTTTGTACCAGGACAGGTACCCTGATCGATGGATAGGTAGAGGTGGCCCAATTGCTTGGCCTGCACGCTCACCTAATTTGAACTCTATCGATTTCTGCTTGTGGGACCATTTAAAATCTTCCGTGCATGGACAGTGGGGCTTAAGTCGCTTCTATTTTACAATTTTTAGTTTCTGAAAATCTATTAAAAAGAAAAACATCAGTTTTCATTCGATACTACGAACTTGAGTCTGAATGGAATATGAATCATAATACAGTAAAAAGATCATTTTGCCTTATGTCTTATTTTCTAACATTTTGTTGGTATTAACGGTTTATGTCAACATATGCCCTAGTATTATCACTATATGTTGTACTGGAGAAATGTTATGTTGGTCACTTAAGATTTTTATGCCTCTGTACTTAAAATAACAGGTGCCAACATTGTATTAATGACGAAGCTTGTAAGATTTGTATTTCCACTGATGTTACTTTCTAGAATATGAAAGAATAGCATTAAAGAGTTACTGAGAGTGCAGTTAAAATGTTCTGTAGTAGAAGGAAAATGGTTCTTCTTGTACAAAAGCAAGCTCACATTGATAAAGGTAGGTAAATGTTTTGAATCGGAGTTTTTTCTGTAGGTATTTCTATTTTAATATAAAATAGGCACATGTCGATATATATCGTCAATACCGACAAGAAGCTAGAAAATAAAACTTAAGGGAAATTGATAATTTTACTCTATGACTCGTATTCCATCCAGATACAAGTCCACAATGCCAAATGAAAACCTAAGTTTTTCTTTTAGAAACTAAAAATTGTAAACAAGAAGTGACTTAAGCTCCACTGTCCATGCACGGAAGAATTATGAAAATAAAGAAATAAATACAAATATTTCTTTATACTCTAATCTTTAGACCTCCTGCAGCTCGGTTAAAAGTGGTTCTAGGAGGTCCAAATTGTTTGTGCGAAACGTTGGCACCATAATGCTGCTTTTGCGAACCCTGAAACTTTTTATTTCAGAAAAAATTAATCCTTTTTCGATACGCCCTACTGTATACGTTTCTATTATGCTTCAGAGATCGAAATTTGAGCGAACGGAACCATTTAGCCTCGTATCAATGACCGCGAGGCTTGCAGTGTCACATGAACCATGGTGGAAACATAGTAGAGGTGTGGGACAAGCTGTGCGTGTTTTCGTTCAGTCTGCGCATGACGTCACCTTTACTGCAAGCCGCACTCGAATGACACAGTCAACATAACAGATTGTTGATGGTTAGATCTGCGTCCATAGATTTAAATGAATAAATAAAAATCATGGTTTGTGTATTCAGTAAATATTGACAGTATAGGCTATAATAGGGTCTACCTTGAAGTGATAACATTATAAAATAGTGAACAATAAATTAAATTCAAGAGTCAAGAAATAATGTAATACGGTAGTGCAACGTTAATAATTGCCTTCTGTAATATACACGTACTTTTATAATAATTATAATACATTATGCTACAATTATGCACAAAATTAGGCCCATATATGACACAAATTATATTACACATGAATTCAAGTACAATAGGAACTACCTTGAAATGATAACGTAATAAAATTATGATCTATTACATATTAAACTTAAGTTTCAAGAAACAATGTGATATGGCAGTGTGTCATTAATAATATTGCCTTCTGTAATATACACGTGGTTTTATAATAATTACAATACAATGTGTAATAAATATATACTTACTTAGATCTATACAGTTATTTATAACATACATTGTTTTGTACATGAATTCAAATACTTTTGAACCTTCATTAACATATGTATATGAATTTCTTGGAATAATTTGTCATTATAGTAAACAAATATTTTTATATATTCAGGCTATTGGAGACATAATATAGTCTACTACATTATTTACCTTATTATTCCACACACGACATAATATAGTTTCACCATTATAAATCCCACTCTGTTAAGTAAATACTTATTCTTATGCAATCTTTTTCATTTTCTTTATAATATTTCTATTTGAAATTCCAGACATTTTTATTATTTTATTAATTTCTTTAATTCTAATAAATGTTCTTGTTCTAACCAATGTCGTAATTACTTCTGGCGGAAGAGGAGAACTCATTTCTGCTTCGTTTTTCATGGCAGAATTAACCAAATTTAGTCTTTTTTATTATAAATTTCTCATGAGAAACAGAATCTCCGTGCACATCTGAGAATATACTTCAACAAGCATGGCAACCAATTGTAGAGCCTTAGAAGGAAGAATTAAGTTTCCACGGGACACTGTAGTAATCCAGTCTTTTTGATTAGCAGAAGTTGACAATTTTGTGGGAATTCCAAGATTCGGGTATTGCTCCATATGTTTTGATGCAGCATATCCTGCAATATATTTGAATCCTTCCTGGGATATCCGCTGTCTTGCAGAGATTTCATATATTTTTTCTGGGAGGCCTATATTTTCTTCAGGATCTCGATCGTTGGTAAATTTAACCGGTTTCAGAATGCCTTTAAGAAATTCTGCCGTTGCACATAGTTCTTTCTGCAGATTATCATTGACTTCTGATTGGCTTGTACTAGGACCCACTATTAATGCCTCTTCTTCCGAAAGCAAATCGGAGGTGTTTTTGTTCTCACAAAACTGAGATAATGGATTTCGACCTAGTATGTACCACTTCAGTCTGTTTAAAATCTAAAGCAGAGGGATGATCGTTTGTTCTACCCATGCTTCTAATTTCCGAAAAAAAGTTTTCTACCAGATCTTGGTTAAGTTTTCTTGTGATGATGTATTCAATTTTGTACTTGTACCTCTTTGCCTCATACAACAATGTTAATGATTTATTATTTATTAGAATCCCCTCCTGATAAGGTAATTTCCTGTTTGCTTCTCCTACTTCAACTGTGGTCATGAAGTCATTCATTTCTGAGAGTATAATATTCTGATCTTGAAGGTTTATTCCGTAACTATGCAGCCCACGGTGGGTACCGAATTTAGAAACGGTATTAAATAAATCAAACCAATCATTAGTTAATTTTATTGCCTTTGAAGTTTCTTTCCATTCATTTGATCTCAACAGCTCGTTTTCACCACACCATTTCAAAGCCTTTGCAACTCTGTTGGAAAATAATTGTGTTGCCAAACTAACCTTTTGTCTTTGGGTACCACGGACACTTAAGTGTAACGGAGTTAACTTGTAAGCTAATTTTGTATCAGAGGACGAGGATGCACGTAAAAGTTCATGAATTGGTTCTGATGAAATGTCCAATCCGTTCAAGTTGAAACCATGATCTAGAAAGTGATTCCTGTGTAATTTCAATAAATGTGGAGCGTCTGAAAAAAAACAAATATTTCTCGAGTTGAATCATTTGGATTAGGAAAACTGCAATTTAGTTTGGTAGAAATTTTCAAATCACGCCACAATTTTCTGTTACTTCCACCTAAATCGCTAACTGTGGCCACAACTTGAAAACCACTGCCTTCTAACTGGCAAATTATGTCTGTTAGGATTTCTTTTGTCATTGTCTGATCATATTTATAGTATACGGGCTGCCTCTACCTTGCACTGCCTTATGAGGTCCAATTATTTGTTCTTCCCTACTGTCAAAAGAAACCTCATTTAAATACATTTCATCAAATGCTAATACTGTTACACGATCTAACTCCGACATATTTGTAGCTCTCGCCTTCATTAATTTTAAGACATCATGAAGTACACCTTCCTCAAGCGATAATTGCTTTACTGCCTATTTTCTCAGAGTTGACAAATCAGGTAACGGGTAATTTAATTTTGTTCTTAAGTATCGGTATGTTTTTGGACTTAGGTTTCGAAGTGTTATTGCAGTACCGTAATCTTCTACAAACCATTTCACCCTACGCTTTTTACTCAAAAAGGCATCAATTTGCCCAATAGTGAAAAATGGTTTCAAAATTTCAGCCACTTTAGATTTAACTTCTGTTTGTCTAATGTTTTTCAATGAAATTACATCCTCATGTAATTTTCTTTCGTCTTCTTCATGTTTCCTGTTGGCAGCTGTCAATTCCTTAATCCTCGTTTGTAGAGAGTAATTCTTCTCTTCTAATTCTTGAATTCTTTGTATTAGTATTTGGCATTCCTCTGTGACAGTAGACTCAGTGGCTCCGCGATTTTCCATTGTTACATTAGTGCTGGATGCTCCTGTTGCGCTGAAGTGAAAGAAAGTTAATAGGTACAGTAGCCTACATGCAATTAGGAGCGTATTTAGGCCTCGGCAGACTAAGCAGCTGTCTAGGACGGCAGATTTGAGGGAGCGACTTTTAAGCTATTACTGTTAATGTTTTATATGTTTTTTAAATTTTATTCATAACTCTTTTAAAGAGTACATGAACTTAAACGCACAATGAAAAGGATATGAATAACATTGACAACAATCAGTTCAAATTATGTATTGTAATTAATGTCTAGTTAGGTTTATTAAAGAAACTGTACTCAACGCAATGAGCTGCGATCGCTGTCTGCAGTAAAGATGACGTCACACGCCTCGGCCGCTATCGCAACAGCATGCGCAGTCCCACACCTTTACTATGTTTCCACCATGACATGAACAGAGTCCAACGGTCGGCGGGTAATGCGTTCTGACGTGGATGTGTGGCGCCGCGTTACCTGCTTCTTCATTAATGCGGAACTTCATTATGTTCAACTATCAGGGGATATTAATGCATTAAAAATGGGGTTTAAATGGAAAGCTAGACAAGAGATACTGTAGACATGAAAAAAGAGTTAAAAGGATGAATATTGTACAAAGAAAGTAGAAAACAAAAGGAAAGAAATACAAATTATTTTGGACATAATTATATACACTTTCCAGTAATAAGTTGGGCCACTAAATTTTTCTTAAAATAAAGTTCAATAACATGTGGCACGACAGCCCATAGAGGATCTAGGCCTACCAACTGATTGCGCTGATCTCACGTCCACATGCCTCAGCAGATGCGAACGACAATTCAATCAGTACGGCATAACGTGTGGTTTTCATGGTTATTTCTCCAGCCTTTGCAGCTGGGTGACGAAACTGGATTTCGTTCTTACTGGAAATTCGCATATTCATCATAATGCTTTGTGAACATCGGTCCCATAAACTGGTCAAAACTTTGTGAGAAAATTTTTCCGCGTGAAGTTAGTGAATTAATGCAAGAAAGAAGTGTTTAATAATAATAATAATAATAATAATAATAATAATAATAATAATAATAATAATGATAATAATAGTAATAATAATAATAATAATAATAATCTTATCACGTATTAAGCATGGTGGCCTGTTACAGTCTCATTAAATCGTTCCAGCGGACGGTCCAAATATCTCGTACAATTCTTGTTTGTAATCTTTGTTGAACTCTTAAATTTTTTTCTAGGCCAGGGATATAGGCCTACTACCTTTTCCAACTTAGTAAGAATACACACCCTTCCCCACATTATACCTCAGGGCCATTCGGGCAGTATTTTATTACACTCATCCCAGATTAAATTGGTTAGTCTAAATTGAGACAACTCATCCTGCCTGTGGTGAGTCGGGATGAGTCCTAAAAGAAATAGACCACGGACATACATCTTCCCCCACAAAAATTTTGGTATTTTCCAGACTAAAGCCTAAGGTTTAGAGAGCCATGGTTTTCGTGTGTCGCCTTGAGCACTTCAGGGCGAGCTTACTCGAGTATCACTCGCACAGCGCAAGGGCTGGGATGCCTTCTCGTGCGAGGATTGGCGAGCTCCCCTCTACTCACTCGC